>NC_134478.1:54890529-55013431 GCF_964194025.1 Convolutriloba macropyga
CCTGAAAACACGTTGATGGTGGTTGACCCCTCAATAAGGAGCCTCCTGTTGACCACATTGTGTGCGACCCCTCAATAAGGAGCCTCCTGTACAGATCATTATCTTAATACCAAATTAATTGCTTTCCAGTTTGGCTGCAGATTTTTTGTCAGGTCACTTTTCCCTGTTCATATTTGATTCTGGTCGGATAATTGTTTTTATTCTTATACACGTAAAACATTGGCCTTCTCTTGGTTTTTTACAATTCAAAGAATTTGAATAGTATTAGGGCGCTGTCTTTTTTTTAAGATCTGTTCAAACATTTTCATGATTTTTGAAGTCAAATTGGAGTAGTGATTTTGGTCACGCCGAAACAGGAAATGAAGTGGAAAAGCGAGTGCTTTTGCGGCGTGTAATTTTTCCACTCGAATTTTAGAATAGAGTGAGAAATTGGTGTTTGAACATAAATTCGCTTTCTCGCTAGTGGTTTTCTGTTCCATGCGGCAATTTCACTTGGATTTTTCTGTTTCGATTTTTTTGATCGATTTTTCTAAATGGTTTTCTCAGTCCATTCATAGTCCGTTCTAGGCCTGGTTTTTTGTTTGAACCAAATTTAATTTTCTCGTTACTGGTGTTTTTGTTCACATGCGGCATTTTGGCATTGATTTTCAGTTTTTTTTTTAAATTTTTTTTATCAGAATTTTTTTGAAAATAGTATTCCCAATTCACTCATAGTCCCTTCTAGGTCTAGTTTTTGTTTAGTCAATGAAAATTCTTTGAATTATACGTCAGGACTTGTCCTGCTATGTTTTTACTGAATCAAAAATTTATCGCTTTACCGTACTTCAGATTGTTCAACATTTTGCGTGAAATCTTCTGCAGTCTAGTTAGACTCTTCTCTCATTCTGCCAAAAAGTGTTTTTAGACAGCACTTGTTGCTCAGCAAAGCAATTTAAAATGAACAGAGTCAGTATCAAAAACGAAATCATAAATAGAAACGGGATAAGCTTACAGAAAGCTTTCGGATAATAATTTTGAATCCATGTCTGGTGTTAAAATTTCCATGTTTTCCAACTCTATCACAATCTTCTGATCGAAGGCAGTGTTTTCAATTCGAGCTTTTTTTCAGTGTGTTAATTTTTTGATCAATGTGATTTTGATAAGCTGATTCATGACATTTAGCCAGACATTTACATTACTGTAGCCGTAAGGAGAGAAAGGTGTGTTCATTTAACATCGTATGAATTAATTTTGGCCTCCCAGGTTTTCTGCAAGCAAGCCTCGAGCTTGGAAATTCAGCCTCGACTAAAACCAATGCAATACAGGCTGCGTGATTTGCGAACAATTTTCCGTATGTTGTACTGAATTTTTTTCTGTTTTTAGTCTGCCTACGATAAATTGACTAAATCTGAGTAGTTTGTAAGAACAGCAAGTGGTAAATCACTCTAGTCTGTAATTACAATATCAATATTATTTTCTAATAGACTGTTCGGAGAGTGTAATAGTGTGCATAACCTCAAGGTGAACTATTTAATTTTACTACAAGGTGCCCCCTCCCATTGGTTAAGTGCGCAAGCAACACAAAACCGCCGGTCATTATTCTCCAGACCTTCGAGGTTGGCATAGATCAAGAAGGATGACTCCCGCTAGGGGGCGTTGGAGCCGCAATGTGGGGCCCCTCCATACGGGTTAGAGGTACTTCGGGCCATAGGGCCTCTAGTCCCTTTTTCACCAATCGGGCAGTTCTTGGTGTACGACCTTCTGTATTTGGTCGAGCAGTGGTTCTGAACACTTTTGATGAGCGTATATGTCCTGGGACATAGTGGGCACTGAAATTCCGCCTCATCGTCTTGTTGTCTCAGTGTGTTCCCACTCAGTTCAGTGCTCTGTGGTTCTGCTGTTAATTCCTCAGTGACATTATCACCTTCAACTATTGTACACTGAGGGTGCGCCTTTTCCATGTGGTCAAGACACCATCTGCTTTGCTTGTATGTCGTTTTGCATCCCGTGGCTGGACATACCATTGGCGCATTTGTGGGTTTATTTGCTTGGAAAGGAGTCATATCCAATCCTTCGCCACTTCCAGAGTGGTCGTTTCTCAGATGTTTACGCATCTCTTTTATTGTTGCAAAGTGCCTTGCAAAGTTTCCAATCTCACAAGCAACAATTTACTCTCTCATGCCCACTGATTTTACTTGAGTATTTACGTTCAACGAATACTCTACTTTTGATGGATTTCTTATCCATTCTTCCGTATCTCTTACACACAGTCTCTCTAGATCAAGTTTGAGTGCACGCATCCAATACGTCTTCCTCCTTTTTGTTGAGCTCATCGTCTTGCAGCTTCTTGAGACTCAGCCAAAGCTTCGCTCTTCTTACTGCGAGTTCTATCTTGATGTCTCTCAGAGGGACTTTCAGTGCAAGGACTTCAGATGTGTAAGTTTTCTTGATGCATGTCTTAAGGACCATGCGACGGGCTTTGTTGAGAACAGCACCCATTTTGTTGATGTCCTTCTCTCGCGCTATGGCTGTTTCCAGCCCATACAGCAGTACTGGCCTAACACACATTTCAATTAGCTGACATTTAATTCTCATTGTGAGAGTAGAGCTGACTAGCGCAGGTCTCATTTTTACGATAGCTATTCTAGCTTTAGTGCAGTTACTCTTTACAGCGGCCTCAATATCAGATTGGCCATTAAGTATTGAACCCAGATACTTAAACTCAGTGATTTCTTTCAGTCTTTTGCCCTGGAGGGTGACATTACATGCTTTTTCCATGTTTAATGTCATTACTTCTGTCTTTGGAAATGAATTTTCTATGCCGGCTTTTTCCACCTCCAGGCTGAGTTTATTCAATTTGCTCTGCGCTTGCTGCTCACTTTTTGCTAGTATCACTAAGTCATCTGCATACGCAAGATGATATTTTTGGGCTAGACTCCTTTTGCAGACAATATCAAATATTAAGCTAAATATTTGTGGACCGATGACACATCCTTGTCTGACCCCTCTTTCTAATTTGAATTTGATCTTTGAGTCTAGTTCCCCCTTGAGCATTTTCATGTATTTGCCATATTAGGCTTCTGAGGGGTTTTCAACTTCGAAAGCTTTCAGATCTCATCATGGCATCTCTATCAACCGAGTCAAAAGCTTTGACAAGGTCGATGAAGACCATCACTAACTCTTCTCTAGATTCTCTAGAGTCTTGATTGACCTCTCTCAATCCCCAGATTGCTTGCAGAGTGCTTCTTCCCTTTCTGAGGCAAAAATGAAACTTGTCCAGTTTGTGATCTGTTCTTGATTCAACTCTGTTTCTGATAATTTTGCATAGAAGCTTTCCTTCGGCTTCAAACATAAATAAGGACCGATAGTTGTTCGGGTCTGTCTTCATTCCTTTCTTGAACAAACTAAAGACTTTCGCGTCCTTATATTCCTGGGGTACTTTCGTTCTTTCTGTCCAGATGCTTTGATACACTTTTGTGAGAAGAGGACTCAACTCCTTCTCAAGCGCTTTCAGCATTTCTGGAACAATGCCACTCTTTCCAGGTGTTTTCCCAGATTTCAGGGTTCTTAAGGTTGTTTTAACCTCGGCCTCGTTGGGCTCTTTACAGAAGTCTTCAGAACTATTCGGTTCCTTCGAGAGGGCTTCTAGCACCGTGGCATTTTGAGTCAGTCGTTGCTTGAACAGCTTCTGATAATGTTCTTGAAACTGACTTTTGCTGGGGCCGCTCATTTTCTTGTTACACTCGAACCAGGTTACCCTGTAAGTTCGGAACGTCTCTTTCAAGATTTTATAGGCCATTCTAGTTTCATTATCATCAAGCTGTTTTTCAAACCTTTTAAGGTTTGTCTCGACTGCTCTTTCTTTGCATTCAGAGATGATTCTTTTCACTTCTCTGTTCAATTGATCTCGTTCTATCTTTCTGCTCTCTGATCTCTCAGAAAGGTACAGCTTATGCGCTGACTTTCTCTTTCGAAGTGTTTCCACTTCGCTCGGCGTTAGCTGAGCAGCCCAGCAGTCACTTTTTATCAACAGCGTCTCTTCTGCGAGCTCATGATTGTTGATTACTTCTGTTAACACATCAGTTACAGTGTTAACTTTTCTAAGATTCATGATCTTAGTTCTGAGAGCATGTTTCAGTTTTTCAAGCTCTACTCTGAGATGTTTTGCTGCCGACAACTTCGTCAGTGCATAATCTTTCAGAGACAGCTCCTTGGTTCTCGGATGTCTCCATGTGCACTTCCGCACATCAGTCTTCAAGAAGAAAGTATTTTCAACTCTCAACTTTAGTTCAGTGACAAATTCAGCAAGGATCAAACCATTCCGGCTACTCTCGTTTCTTGCTGCTGCCTTCCCGATCTGTCTTTGCAGATGGTCATTCAGATCTAGGCCAATCGCTGCATTAAGGTCTCCCAAAATGAGCATCTTTTCATAATAGATCTGGTCTGAACTCCGAGTGCATTCCGCCAATTCCTTTAAGTATGCTGCATACTCACTTTCATCAGCATTTTCAGTCGGGGAATAGGTAGCAACCAATTTCAATCTTGCACCCGCTGTTTCGTTGAACGCTTTAATATTTTGAGTGAGCACGGAGATGACTCTCTCATTCCAAAGTGACTTGCACAGTGAGTGGTGAAGGCCCTACTATCCTCTTCCGATAGTCACCATGGCCGTGAGAACTGGTTAAGGTCCTCGAGTCGCTCCCTTTCGCAGTCTGATCTTTCTTTAATCCATTTTTAGCTTTGGTGTCTCGCCAAGGTGGCTTGCTAGACCAATCCAGGGCAACCCTCCCTCTTTATCCGGGCTTGGGACCGGCTATTGGCTTTTAGAGGGGTGCCCTCGACGCGCTGTTACCCCCTCTATTTGGAAGTGCCCTAAGCACAGTTACCTTCCATCACCAATAGGCTGAGGTTACTACAAGGTAAACTATTTCACACCTCAAGGTAAACTGTTTCACACTAACATAATTTGCAGACTCAGCTTATCTGAGTCTCGAGTTCGAATATTTAAATTGGCCAAGAATTCGTTGTCCATGGAGTTATATCTTTTTATCGCTCTCTGTCGGTTTCCCTAGATTGCCGTCAATTTTTTTTACTTTTTGATGATAGTGCAGCTTTCTAACCACTTGCCAAGTAGTAATGTTTTTAAAATCCCTTTATTGGCGTTGTTTTTAGGATTTTCTCGATGTCTTTCAAAAAAACATAAAAATTAACATAAAGCTATGAAATAGTTACTTCATTTTCTGCGTTTTGTTTCTGTTTGGTACCTCGCATTCCTCCTGTAAAAGTTACTGACAAGTGCTTATTCTTCTTGAATCACACGCCTTTGCTCAGAACTGAGACTCATAAAAAGTTTCAAGCAGGAAATTGTTTGTTGACACTCTTGTTTTTTTGGTCCATTTTATTTTCGGAAGAAATCAGAAAATGTTCACTCGGTGTAAAATTAGCAATTTAATTTTACAAGTAATTTGAATAATAGAAAATGATTTCCGTTTCTTAATTAATTGGTCTGTCAATTTTTATGCGGTTTTTTTTACGCGAGACCATTTTTTGTCTGACCCTTTTGACTTTCCGTATTGAAAACTGGATGAACAGGTAACGCCCGGAGGGAATTAAGTTCTCTTAGAGCTTCGTCTTACTAAACTAAGTAGGCAAACTGTTCTGGAGACAAGTTTTTGATGTGAAGGATGGTTCGTGTAGTTTGACCCCTCCTCTCTCGCTGCACCCCCTCACCACTGCAGGCCCCCTTCCCTACTTCACCCCGTGGCCCCACATCAACACTCCACCCACAATTATTATCCGCTGCACATCGTTGCATCCGTAATCCAGAACTGACTATTTTTTTCTTCTGGCCATTGTACTGTCCCTAATAAACGGATAAACAGGTGGATGCTGCTTAGCGGTTCTCTTAAAGCATTGCATCTTACTAGTCTATAAGTATGTGATTCATTGAAACTGTTGAGACATAAATTCTTTGCGTGCAATCCCCCCTCAACCCCAGTCCCACACATGCGCCCACATTCCACTCCACCGCTTTCCATCTGACCCCGCGAGCTCGAGCCCCCCACCCACATAGCTACTTCCAGCGGCAACCCCTCGTCGGTCTTTTTAGAGCAGTTTATCGCAGGTTATTGGTTATGTTATCATTCATCTCAAATGTGCTAATTTATTTAAATTTTTCAGGCATTCTCCGAGCAAAGTTTTTTTTGCTTTTGATAAAGCGAATTATTCATGGATTTTTTTCAGTCGATATTTCGAAGAACTAGAACGCCCTCCCCCATGTGTTCTAATTTGAGGCATCCTAAGAATATATGTTCAATTTTGTTTTTGAAAAATAAGTTTGGAAGATTGGAAAAGCCTTTCCATTCATTTTAGACCAAACAGAAATCCCAAACGGCACCTCAGAACCCATTCTGTGTGAAAAATGTGGCAGACAGTTTGAGAACAGAACTATGAAATTAAGACACGACGAGTATTTCCATTCCGAAAACACGCCTATAAAAACCCAGCCAGAGTTTGTCAACGGCAACACATCAACAACTGGTCATCAATTGAACATATCAGATTTGCGTAAAAAGCTATCGCCCTCATTCGATAAACAGATCTCGGATGTTAAAAAACAGAAAAATGATGGAATGCAATGTCAACAATGTACAAAGTGGTTTGCCCGTGCTGAAGAGCTGAAAAGTCATTTACTGTTGAGCTGTCCGAATATGATTCATAGCAAAAAACCCACTTCGGTTGAAAAGCCGTTTGAACCTACCCAATCGAAGAGATTTGGTGCTACTAATTTAAAATGCGATTTCTGCGATAATGAATATAAATTTGAACGAACAAAACAGAAACATATGCAGCGGTACCATGCTGACAAATTGATAGCACCGAAAGTTAATTCTGTCAGTAAAATTTTTAATTGTGAGCAGTGCCACCGTATGTATAGTGACGAGAATAGTTTGAAACGACACATAGAAGCTATCCACCCTTCTGAGCCAGAAATGCCAACGGAATCGCAACGTCAAAGTCTTTCGGATTCCCAACCAGTGAACAAAAAGCGACGGGAACCGCCAGATGACAAAAAAAGTAAACAACCGGATTTACAGTTAAATGTTACCCAAAAATCAACTATTTCTAGTTCTACGAAAACTCTGAGTTTAGAAAATGAAAACAGTGAAGATGCTAATGATAATATTTCTATCTACTGTGACGAAGATAACATGCAATGTCTTATTTGTCTATTAAAGCATCCGAATCTTGAGCTGCTCAGAAATCATATTCGAACAGAACATGCTGCAGTATCGCCGGTTGAAAGCGAGAAAGCAATTGAAAACTCAAACGAAGGTACTGAAGAAGTCGAAGGTGTTATAGGCATACAATTCCCGTCATTTGATTGGACGGGCGATTTTGAAGTTGATAACGAGCCAGCCAATGAACATCAAGTTAATGGTCAAGTTTGTTTTGAATGCCGAATTTGTGACAAGACTTTTAATAACAAATTGGAGTTTGACTGTCATGTTGCTCTGCCTCATAAAATTGCAATTAGAACTGCGGTAGATTAGCTTTTATTTTTGTTTTTGAATCAAAATAATATGACATTTGGTGTTGAATTGTCGTGAAATTGGTATTTATTTCAACTTTTGAAATACCCGGAAATAGTTTTTGGACCCTTTCCATCTGCCCCCCCCCCTCCCTCATTACTCCAATACGTCATACTTCCCCGGTTTCAGAGCACGAGGCATTACAAAGTAAAATATTATATTTAGCTGTGGCCCGTGTGCCCTGGGTTGAGGATATGTACCCACTAAGCACGCGCGGGGGGGGGGGGGGGCAACGGAAAAGATCCAATTTTTCTGATATTTGTGCTAAAATTTGTCCTCCTTTCGTGTTCTGCATGTTAGAAATTATAATTGTTTCTCCTTTCTATAATAATTTTAAGGAGTAATTGATAAATTAAAACTATCTGATGAACGGATCTGTTTTTTTCCTTCGTCGGCAAAGTTTTTGGATTTAAAGCGGTTCTTTAAACAAAATTTAATGTATGTGCCGCTTGCGTTCCAGTTGTTTTTTGGCCTCAACAAACGGTAGTGTACAAGACATGGATCAGCCCTCCCCCAACTATTTGCAACCCCCCCCCCCCGCCCCCCGAAGTAAGTGTCATATTCATAATGATTTACTATGTAATGACACGTGCTCTGTAGCGGGAGGTCGGGGGGGGGGGGGGGTGGGGGGTTAGACGGACGGAAAGATGCCAAATCATAACAGCTAATTCATGTATAAATAGTTGCATAGCTGGTTATACAAAAAGTGTAATCGGATGTTTTTAAATAGAGCAATAAAAAAAATAGGGATCATGTGGGGGAAAATATATCTATGGCTTGTAGGCTTGTATTAAAAAATGCAATCTAATCCCCTCACTTTATCTACAGTATATTCATACTGCTCGCATGCCTGATTACATGAATTAGAAGGCCAGGGTTTATCATCCGTTGCGGCTGATGAGGAACATTTTCAGATCACATAAATACTCATTTTTGAGCTCAAGATTTAGAGAGCAACCAAATATAAATTGTACGTATAATAACCTTGATAAGAAGCTTAACCTCGTCAACTTAAACTGAGCTAGAGAGATTGATGCTTGAGGAATAAGAAAAAAACGAGAGATAGGGTTATAGGAAACACCTAAGATCAAGATAGTAAGGTCAGTTGGTGAAGCCTGCTCGTAATGCTGGATCGAATCCAGTACTGGTCAATTTAAACCGTAATTCTGCCTTCCTAGAACGCTGAATTAAAATGGATACTACTTTTCAGGCAGAAATGGGCAAGAAAAAGAGATATATTGACAAAAATAAAAGTGTCTCTTTTCATCTCGTGGACAGACCCCACGATGATCCAACTGGCTTCGATTCCAACAACGTCCGAGTTTGGCATCAAGCAGGTCCTGGATCTCAAAGGCCAGTCTTTGACCAGGCTTCCCAACGCCGAAGGGAGGAACAGAAAGCTTGTGGGATTTACTTTGACGATGATTATGATTATATGAAACACCTGAGAGATCGTTTTGGAGTCGAAACGGAAACTGACTTGACTGATGTTCCTCTCTGGGAAAATATTGAAGCTGGACAATTTGATGACGTTGTCAGTGTAAAAAGTGGCAAGAGCAGAGGTAAGATGTCTTTTGTTCGGAATCGACAATTTTTTTCCTGGGAATGTTATTCTGGAAGCTCCCAAAATTGGTAATTTTAGTTACAAAAGGGTATAGTTGAGACAATTGCTCGACCCTGACTCAGACTCTATTGCACTCGAAACGCTCTCTGATCAGACCATCTCTAACCGCTGATTAGACATCGGCCAGACTATTGTCCAGGCTTCTGTGCGCTCGTAAACTTTTCCAGACGTTGTAATTTGATCGCAGGTGTGCGCTCAATTATGGTCTGATCACAGTTGACATCGGTCTGGGACCTCGACCAGGGTAGTACTATGAGATGCCACAATTTGAGTCTTTTCTTTTGATGCCTACTTTAAACGCTTTGCAGTGTTTCAGGAGGGAGAAGCAAGAAGAGCGATCTTTTCTGTGAAGCCGACTTTCCATCCCTGATTGGAGATGGTGACGGTTTTGAAACATCATTTGCAGTGGCAGTTGAAAACCAGTCAGATTACAACGTAATGGCTGCTGTTTCCCAGGAGAAACCAGGACCTCATTGGGACAAAGACATTGCAGCTACGATGGATGATGAGTTCAAAGATTTCTGCGATGATCTTGAAGACGATTTTGTAGCTCTTGCTGGAGGAATCTGTGATGATGATTATGACGAAGATTTTCCTGAATTAGGAGCTGCTGGTGATTATGACGCCGATGATGATGATGAGCAAAATTACGATGATGCCGATGACGATAAATCGCTGACCAGAGAGGGTGGTCGTGAGAATGATTGGAGGGATGTGTTGGCCGAAACTGAAGACCAACACACCGACCTTCCATTACTCGAAGAACGAGAACGGTTTCTAAACGCAGAACGACCGAATTATCTCGAGTCCAAATCACAGAAATCTCGGTTCACCGAATACTCGCTGACGTCATCAGCCATTCCGAGAAGCGAGTGCCAAACTGACCTTGACGACCATTTTGAGACCATGTATGGCGAATATGATGACCTTGAAGTTGGGGGTCTTGACCATGAAGGTGTCCAAGGTCACATAACGATTGACCATCCTTCTATTTTACGTGTTCTAGGACTTGACGAAGAGAATTCAACAGCGAACGACAAGAGTCAAGGTATGGATGATCCTGAAATGAGGATAACAATTGAAGACATGACACTCAGGGATCAAGAAAGCGCCTCAGACGTTGACTCAGACGATTTGTTCCCAGAACCCCCTCCCAAACCCGAATTCGACTGCGAGTCTATATTGTCAACTTATTCAAACATTTACAACCGACCGAAGGTCATCACAGCCGAAAAGAAAGTGCAGTTAGACCAATCAGGTGTGCCCAAGTTAGACAAAGAATACCCACCCCCGAAACTTCCAAATCCAGAAGACGACGAAATGGACAGACTCAAGTGGATCCCGCCTAATGTTAGAAGGCGAGATGAAACAAAAGAGGAAACGAGAGCTAGGCAGAGAATTCAGAAAGAAGAACAAAGATTGCGAAGAATTGAGAAAAAGAACAACAAACTTGCCTTTAAAATGGAAGAAATCAGACAGCAAAGAGCTGATATTAACAAGCAACGAAGTAGTGGATTTAAGTATTAGGCTTCAATTCGTTTTTTTTTTTCATGAGCAAGTTAGCATTTGAGCTATTCAAGGCTATCGATGTACGTAAAATTTGAACGTTTTAAGGTGGCTTAGCATCACTAATAGACAGAACCAGTGCAGATCTTGAACTATAAGTTTGGAACCAACTTGATCTCAAAGAAACACACATTTTTCCCTTAACAAAACATATGATGTCAATAATATATTTTAGTCGTGTACGTCAAGCTAAGACAGTTCGAAGACACTTCGAGAACGTAATTAAAGAAGAACGTAACAAAGGTGATGTAATATTGGATCGTTGACTTAAAATTGACCAGCTTTAATCGTAGTACTGCTGAATTAACTGGCCCAAAAAGCTGACACTCATCTGTAATAATTAACGGACATCTCTAAATTAATTGCCTTTATTTCTTTTCAGTGTATATGTGAAGCCATCTTGTAATGTAGCTTTCAAATATACCACCACTAATACAATGAGCAGCAATTACAATGAAGCAGAATTCTCAAAATTGACCTGTCCACGAGACTGATGAGTCCGTCTCAGGCCACTACCGGCTTCGGCCCAAATATGAACATGTTCAACCAACATCATCTTAGTCAACAGCAGCAACAAATGGCATTACAGCAAGCGGGGGGAGTGGCCATAGGTTGGAACCAGACTAGTGGGTCACTCTCTGCCAAACCCGCATCTGGCTGGCTTCATCCGGATGAGTCCCTGCTTGGTGATGGGGTACGATTCCACGTAAACTATGTGGGTTGCGTCAAAATCAAAGAGAGTATGCGAAGTACGTATTTCTGAGCTTGATTTTGAATCTGTTCTCTCGATAAAAAGACGTATGTCCTGTCACTGTATCACACCTCTAACATATGATTAACAGCTGTGTTAAACTAATACTTTCTTAGAAATCTTAAAGGTACGCGTGTAAAGAAAAGTGATGAGGAACCTGACAGTTATCGACCCCTATTGCTCCACCACACCATGTAATAGGGGTAAGGAACATTATACCAGTCTGACTTTTTTGTTGAGTAAATTTTGGTCGGTGGATATCTGTTGCGAAGAGATACTTGAAACACGTACGTGCAAGTTTTAAAATGCCAGATCTTAACAGTGTCAGACTTAAGAATGCCAGATCTTCTATTATACAGTGCCAGATCTTAAGGTACCCAAACAAGTAAAAACGTGCCTTTCATTTCAATGTACAGTTGTTGCATAGAGCCCCACTAAATGAGCTCGTGTCAATCGGGATCTTTTCGGTTTGTACCACCCCCACCAGCTTAGTGAATGATTATTTTCTCTACCCCTCAGACGCACGTGCTATATTTCATCAATGATTTATGTAATGGCACGTGCTACCTAACTGGGGGGATGCATAACGTATTGGGGGGAGGGGAAACGGAAAAGATCCGCCGATCGAAGTTCCATAGAATTCAGGATACAAATTTTATTCCACTTCAAGCAGTTCTCCAGAGTTTTTCCAGCCATTGACGTTTTTCGCAGGTCGTTTTTGTCAATGCTGTATCCTCGTCTGCCATCTTTTAGGAAAATTCAATCGGATAAAATGCATTATATACTATAGCAGAAATGGGATCTCTTCCGTTTGTGCACCACCCGCCAGTACGTTATGCTACCCAAGTTACAGAGCTTGTGCTATTATAGGGTGAATCACTTTTTAAAAAAATACGTTTGGGGTTGCAAATAATATGCACCCTCTATGCTTGGGGAGCACAAATCGAAAACATCCCAAATTTATTCAAAGGTCAAAAATGGTTCATCAAAAGAATTTCACCAGGAAAAGAAAAAGGCTGATTGTCTGCAAAAGTGATTTTCCTGTTTTTTTTTGCAAAAATTAGCATCTATTCGTTTCCCCCCAAATCACCTTCAACCTAACCTCCAAAATGGTGTTAAGCTTGCTGGCATGAGAGTGTAATTATATTGTGTGTGCATAACTATAATCACTAATAGGATGGGGGGATTTAGATCCTCAAAGTTCTTTTGGCAATGAACAATTGTAGTCACTTTTGCAAGCAAAGTGTTTTTTTGATTTAACTTGCACAACGCGTGTTTCAAAAAGGTTACGTGACTCTGCTCAAGTCACTTTGAAACTGGCAGAAATCTCAAACCGCTGCGCGGTGCTCGATTAATGCCGACTTTTCAGTGAATTCATCAGTCAGGTAACCTATACAAAAGTACCCTAAATAAAACTTTGAAAAATCGAATCGATTTTCGGGGAGACATTTCTGTAACCGATATTTTGAGTCTTAATGTTTTCAAAGGTGACTGTCTTTTACGTCACCTTTTCTCGTATTACGAGTACCATAAAACTGGCCAAAATTTTGTTATATAATAGATTTCTGTAACCTAATATAACGGCTTATAGTTGAAACAGTTTACCCTGACTCTAAGAAAATCGACTAATAGGCCAACAGATTTGATTATTCTGTAACAAAAAAGTCGATTGAAATCAAGTATAACTCTTTAAACTGAATAACCTATAACACATATTCACATGTTTCGTAAATGTTGAAAAATTAAAACTCCTTGATCCAAACTCTGGTTCCTTAAATGATTCCTGCATCATAGTTGATATCATCCAACTTTGGGACTTAATCAGTAAACTTTTGCTCTAATGTATTTTTGCTCAAATCAGGGCTTCTCAGACTAGAGACATCATCAGGACATTTCAAGCTGGATTTGTGCCAGAAATAGGTCTTTTCAGACCACATTTGATTTACAGACAGGAAAAGTCAGGCTGGATTTTGGCCAGAATGAGGGATCTTCAGAGCAGATCCCAGACACAATCCGGACACTTCATTTCTTCTAAGTAACAATATCAATGCTCAGCATATTGGCGTTTTTAAGTAACAAATCCACCCGAATCAGTCTGAGTTTTAGTCTGAATGCTCAAGCTCTTGTCAGCTTTAAGTAATGAATTAATCTTAATCCGTCTGTAACAATCTGAATGCTCAGCATATTGGAATTTTCAATAATTCCAGCTGAATCCGTCTCAGTTTCTGTCCGAATGCTCAAGCTCTTGGCGGCTTTAAGTAATGAGCTCACCTGAATCCGTCTCATTAACAATCAATGCTCAGCATATTGGCGGTTTTAAGTAATCAATCCACATCAATCCGTCTCTGTTACAGTCTGAATGCCCAAGCTCTTGGCGGCTTTAAGTAATGAATTCACCTGGATCCGTCTCAGTTAGAATCTGAATGCTCATCATTTTGGAGGTTTTAATAAATCCACTTAAATCCGTCTCAGTTACGGTCCGAATGCTCAAGCTCTCGGCAGCTTGAAGTAATGTGCTCACCTGAATCCGTCTCATTAACAATCAATGCTCTGCATATTGGCGGTTTTAAGTAATCAATCCACATGAATCCGTCTCTGTTAGTCTGAATGCCCAAGCTCTTGGCGGCTGTAAGTAATGAATTCACCTGGATCCGTCTGTTAGAATCTGAATGCTCATCATATTGGAGGTTTTAATAAATCCACTTAAATCCGTCTCAGTTACGGTCCGAATGCTCAAGCTCTTGGCGGCTTTAAGTAATGAGTTCACCTGAATCCGTCTCAGTGAAAATCTGATTGCTCAGCATATTGTCGGTTTTAAGTAATACATCCACCTGAATCCGTCTGTTACAGTCTGAATGCCCAAGTTCTTGGCAGCGTTTTGTAATGAATTCACCTGAATCCGTCTCAGTAACAATCTAAATGCTCAGCATATTGGTGGTTTGAAGTAATAAATCCACCTGAATCCGTCTCAGTAATAGTCAGAGTGCTCAGGATCTTGGCGACTTTAAATAATGAATTCACCTGAATACTTCTCAGTAACAATTTGAATGCTCAGCATATTGATGGGTATAAATAATAAAGCCACCTGAATCCGTCTCAGTAACAGTTTGAATGCTCAGGTTCTTAGTGGTTTTACGTTATGAATCCGCCTGAATCCGTCTCCGTGACAATCGGAATGCTCAGGATCTTGGCTGTTTTGAATAATGAATCCACCTAGATCCAACATGTTACACGTTTAAAGAACGATTAATGGATATGTCACATGGTGTTTTGGCTGAAAATATAAAGAAATTAGTTTGTTTTGCTAAACTGTTTTTTTTCAGCCAGATTATAGCATTGCCTGTAATGTTTCTATATCTGTTTTGTATAGCGAATGTGGTACCTATGAAGTACTTCAGATATCCTGCTCGTTATTCTTACTGGGTTCGTTTATAATCTTTTTCCAATTATTAATGCAATTTCCTAGTTTACCTGAACTCAAAAAAGGTTTTTAATGAAAGTTTTCTTCAAGAGGAGATAATCAGCAACATGTCTTTGACGGTGTTATATAAGAAAAATTGCATTTAATTGATTTTCTTCATAATTATTGTACAAGTATTTAGAAAATTAATTCCCATAGTTCTGTTTTTCTACCATGTGCTCAGCCGAAAACAACATTTCGAAGCTGTTTTCAAGCCTGTGATTTTCACATTAAGTCATCATTATGTCTTATTTCATCATTATAGTGATTTTAACAGCCCAGTTTAAGAAGTTTAACTTTTTTTGCAACTACCATTTTTTTTCTCATGACTGCTTTCCAATTGAAATTTTCTGGGTGGCTTTGAGGTGGAATTAAACGAATACTAAGTATGTCCCGTACCAGTCCCCAGGACGCACTTAAATTTATACTGTTCCATTACTTATTATACTGTTCCATTACATTATGCTTATAATGTTCCATTACTTATTATAAGTCATGAAGGAGCTCAAATTTATACTTTCATTTAAGTGTCAAGTATTTCGTCTGTGTTAAGGGGAGTTTTTACTGGTTGTAATTATTAAATGGCCTCGAACGAAGTTTGAAGCACTTATTGCAAACTTGTCTGTTTCAATGATTTGCTTTTAAGTTTTCGCTTGACCGTTTGCGCTTTTGTTCAACTTTCACTCTTTAGTTCTCCATTTTTGTCTGTTTGTTTTCATCTTTTGTCTCAAGATTATTTGTTCTTTATTCTCAAATTTGTCGAACCGACCAAATTTGTCGAACTGACCACACTTATTGCCAATCTTGCACGTTTATTATGAAGATAAATTTTTGTAGGAGGAGACTTGAATGCCAGTCTTTAAAAAACCTGATGTAGAAGTGAATTTTTTGTCAGCGCAAAAAATTTTTTTGGTTGTAATCAGACAATTTTTTCCCTAACTCTTGAAGTTTAAAATAATCATCTCTTTCTCAGCCAGTTAAATCAGTGTCAAATGATTCATTGTGGTCAAAAATTTCTTGAAAAAATGAGGAAATTATTTTAGCTTTTTAACTTCGTCAATCTTTCTTCAAACAAGAGCGAAACGAAAAATTTGATCTGATGATTAAGTGTGTCTAAATGACTAAATCTTGAAAAACAACTGGCAGTTATAGATTTCCATCAATTTTTGTGATTTGTCGGAAATAAAATTGACAGTTACAGAAGTTTTCAGTTACATTCCAAATATAAACTATTGTATTTTTCCACATCAATTTTTTCCTTGAAAATACATCTTTAGGTCAGCGCTCAGAACTATTTTTCTGAGAATTTCAGCTGTTTGGGTTCCGAATTTCATAGAAACAGGTTTTAGTTGAATGTTTTTCTTTAAAGATATTATCTGCGTAGTTGTCCCAGTATTCCTAGCCTGTGAATGGCGGCTGTTGTGGAACTCTTTCGTATAAGTGAAATTGAATGTATTTCGATATGTTTTAAAGTTTTCCAAACGGCTGTTCATATAAACGAAAAATAATAAAAAAACGGAATTCGGAAAAGGAATTTATTTTTTGATTATCCTCTATCATTTTTTTTAACGAAGTGCAATCTTGCTGTCGGATTCCAAAATGTCTGGTATGTGACAGGTTCGAGCATTGTACGGACTTACATTAATTTTTCTCCGTCTCTCTTAAATTCTTCACGCCGGTTGAAAAAAAGGAAGGCTTCTAAGTTATTAAGTAGCTAAGATTGTGAAATCTGCAAAAATTCTGTTGATTGCAGAGAATTTCAAAGTTATATGGAAACTTATAAAGCAAGTTTTCTAATTTTTCTAAAAATGTTTGTTTTATCCAGGCTTTAAAATGTTTTGCTTTTGTAAATGGCTGTTTCGGTAATTTTTATATCGGTTGCTAATAGAAAATTCATTGCACTGGTAAAGTGGTGCAGCTTTGGAAATTGAAAAAAAAAATAGTTAAATTGAGCGAACATTTGTATCTGTTTGAGGTTAATTAAGATTTAGATCTTTTCATGTTGTAGATCCTGTTGTAGATTATTAGATCGTTTCCCCTAGATTATTAGGGGTTTTTTTATTTGCAACCCCAAGTGTACGTGCCAGATTTTAACAATGATTTACTATTTAATGGTACATGCTCTTTAACTGGGGGTTGATAACTTACTTATGGGGACTAACGGATTCGAAGAGCGACAAATTATCTTGCTGATGTTCGGATTAAATGATGCTGTTTTCTGTTTGCAGACCTGGACTTTGACAAGCGGACTCTGCTTGCGAGAGAAGCCATCTGCCAAGTGGTACATTTCACACATTACAAAAGACTTATCAACTGGACTCCCAACGAGAACCTTCAGAAAGGTCAGTTGACAAACTTCTTGCAATTAAAATTAAAATGATCTTGATTGTAACGGTCATTATTAAAGTCACTTATAATGGTGATTTAGGATCACGTCATGTCTAATCTGGGTGACATTCTACAGCACATTACTTCAATCGATGCTATAAATTCAAAAGTGCTTGCTTAAGAATTCCCTCGCTCGTTTAAAATTTCCCTGGCATAGTTTTACAAATTTAACATTAATTAAACGAGGAGGCGCGGTAATGTACTTTTGCACATAATATTCCGAACCCGTTCATACGCAGTCTTGGCTAAATTATCTCGCAAATTAAGCATAGATGCGGAACTTTTAAAATGAAACACAGCAATTTATGCTTTTTAATTTAAAACTTGGTAAATTCTCAAATCAGGACAGACTTGTAAACAACTGAAGTTGATCCCTGTTCTTGTTTTATTTCACAAGAATTGATAACAATTGAACTGTGGAAACTATTTGATTGAAATGAAAGGAAATCAAGTCAATTAAATTTTTCAGCCATAAAAAATGTAATAAACAACATATTTTTTGCCAAGCAACAAAAAACGATGTACTGAATTCAGGTTCTATCCAATATTTAAATTATATTGCAAACCGCAATGGCTTTCGAGTAACACTGACTTTCTCTAAAATATCAAGATGGGGTACTTCTTTCTAATTTCGATTTGATTTTCCATTCTCACTTTAGATATAACAATTTGGTGCAGAAGTCATTTTTTTTGTGAAGTAAATCATATATGCTGAACAAAGTTAATCAGAGAAATGACCTGAAAACCGAAATAATGCAGTTACAAATATCCTCAGGCACACAGATTTACTTGCTCTTCGGTTGAAGTAACTGAAAAAAGTCGCTCTATCGTTCCTTGACGCGTGATCAGATATGGGGAAGATAACTAATTAAAAAGAGCTGGACAGGTCCTAAATTACAATCCAAAGAAAAAAATTAAACCAATGACGACTATACCATCCGTATTTGCGCTGTAACAAAACCCTTCGACAGTGAACAAAGTATAAAACCCTACAACGCGAAAATAAACAAAATGCAAAAAAAAAACATTCGAAAACAAATGACTTGAAAGTTATCAAAGTCAATTTTAATTTATGAGTTTCACACTACGCGTCTTTACGAAGCAGTGCAGTGCCAAAAATGACCGAAAAAGGACAAAATGACATGTGGAAAAATTGAAAACTGTTTGAAAATAAGGTGGTGTGAAACTTAATTGAACACTAAGCACTGTATTGAAATCCTTCATACCAGGGCAGCTAAAATCCTCCATTACAAGGTTAAAAAGAAAGAATTTATTTATCTGGGTTCAAGTAACATATTAAATGAATAACTAAGTTATAAATTTAAATATCAAATGAGACCCGGAAAGGACAGATAACGGGACAATATAGTCCACAAGACTTCTGCCCTGGTGGCTTAATGCAATATCAATTTGATCAATTAAAGGAAAATGAAAGAAAAAAAATATATATAAAAAAAGAAGGCAGCAAACGTTGTTTTCTGATTCTGCTAAGCAACAGAATGGTTAAAAGAACAGCAAGGCAATTGAATATCAACAAATGAAGTGAGAATTCTGTTATCACAAAGTGTTCGAAAATAAATGGTGTCGCAGTAAAGAACATGAGCTACCAACTGAAAGCAGTAATTAAGTTTAACGAGCTCGTTCAATTAAAGTTTTGAGAACGAATAATTTCAGTCAGAGAAAACATTAGCTATGAACCGAAATTGATGCATAATCAAAATGCATCACCTGACCAAAGTGGACAGAACAAACATTTCACATGTGGAAAAAAGAAAAATACTGATGAAATATGATTCATAATCTGTAGATTTGTTATACTGATAACCACCGTTATGCTAACCAAGTTAATTGTCATTATAAATAAATATAATCAAAATTTCACAAATGAAAAAAAGTTCAATTATGGTTCTTTAGGAAGCCAATGAAATCTGTCTGAATCGAGACTGAGTGAAATAACGATAAGTTAAAAAAAATCTTGACCAAGTGAAAAAATAAACGAAAACTCGTGGTGCCAAAGCAATCAAGCCATAAGTCATTATATAGAACATTATATAGCTTCTCTGGGGCCGGAGATGGAACCGGTCAATGTTGAGTCTAAAGGACAAGACAACAGCAGTGCAAAAAGTAGGAGAAAAAGTATAATTTCAAATCTTACAAAAAAAAACTGCAAGTCATAAGAAGCATTTGCCGATATCCTAGAAGGCCGTATTGGTTCTTATAGACACCAAGACAGCGTCAATAGGACTGGTCATTAAAGGAAATATAGCACAACAAAAAGAAAAAAGGAACGAAAAACTGAAATTTACAAACTTTTTTGACTGACACATTGTGAAAAAGCAGTTCTACACGACGTGTCTTTCTAATGATAACACTCACAACTCGACGATAAATATTTGGGCGGCCAAATTTGACTAATTAAAAAAGCAATCGAGCATATAGTTACTCCCCCCATACGTGGGATCGGAACAATTGTAAGAAGCTTCACGCTATTTATTACGAAATATGAGGTTGCTGATCTCTTGAATTAAAAATATGCGCATTACTTGAGACTAAAAATTTTAGAAGGTGGAGTCGCTTCTGTAGAAAGTATTGCGAACATCATAATTGTGCATTATAGAATTAGATCTTATCATCCTCTAACCGACAAAAATATCCTTTTCGTCAGGCATCTTCAGCGAAAGTTAATCAGGTTATATTAGGTTTATAGATCAAAAGCTGGTGATAATGAGACAGTCCATTTCTATCGAAAAAGAAGACCAGTTTCTAACTATGAAAATAATTCGGGGCTTTTCTCTAGGGTTGGGTGCATTATCATCGCTAGCTCTTGGTAAGTGGCTGCGATAATTGGTTTCATTTCTGGAAATATTTCAATTATCATCTGATTCGTAAAATCGCGTATTGTTATCAATCCATATTTCACTTCTTGTTGGTCCTTCTTTTCACCCGAATCATTTCACCGGCCATATTTTTACAAATATTTTCACACCAAAACCCTTCTCCAAATCTTACGAATCGATTTTGAGTATTAGTCTTCTCATCTCTTCAACTGAACATACGTATCCCTTATTAATAGGCGCGAAGTGATAGCGAAGCTTTTGTTATTGGTCTCACCTTGGTTTTTTTACAGTCCAAAGAATTATGATTGCATCGGGGCGCGGATTTTTTTTTAAAGAACTGTTCACATTTTGCGACTTTTTGTTGTCAATGAGAAGTAAAATTGTAGTAGTGACCTTAGTCACGTTTGCGTGGAAAAAAGGAAGTTTTTAATACGAAGTTCAAAGGTCAATGGGTAGCAAATTGATGTTAACTTTTATGCTATGTCCTTAACGATAGGTATTTTGCGCGCACATAATCTCCTTAATTATAGCTACGTACGATGTGCTTTCTAATTAGGCTCACACAAACCTATTTAATGAGTTGGTAGCGTTTGGTCTTTATGCTTATCAGAATGCAATTTCGTAAAATTTTAGTGAATTGAGTTTTTCCCGAATTTGCTCATCCATTTGTCTGATTGCTTAACGTCAAAACTTACTGGTCACCTTGGTTTGTTTTCTAATGTGGCAGAAGGAAACCTATTTAAAGTTTTGTGTTTTTTTGATTTAATCACTCTGTATTCTGATGAAATTTAGTGAGTTATTTATTTTTTGGTATCTGTTGTTTTTTTGGTTGTCTCATAACTTAGTCTCAATACGGACATGTCCCATTGTATTATTAATAACCCGTACCTAAAGCTCAGTAACAACCAGGTCTGATTCAGAACAATTTCAGAGATTTTTCAAGTTTTAGTACTGGTTCAGAAGAATTTCAGAACCAACTGCAACGCGATTTCTGATTTTTTCTGAATCAGAGCAAAATTCAGACAAAATATTCAGTATTTTTCTTAATCAGAAGATAATTCAGAATTAATCACTGAATTAGCTCTGAATCAGACAAATTCAGTGCAAAATGTGACCTGAATCAGACTCTGACTCAGTACTGAATTTGCTTTAGAGTTAGGTACGGGAAAGCATAGGTGAAATGATTTAATGTTTTTCAATTTTGATAGCTGATGGTTTTTAAACTGGCCATGTGGTTTTCATGTTATTAAAAGTTTGCTTTTTTTGCAACAAGTAAATTAAAATTATAACCATACGGTTAAATATACATGAAACAAAAAATACTTCAAATCATTCAAACAAAATAAAGTAATAAAAATAAGCATCAACAAATTTCTTAAAGAATCACATTATAAAATTTTCTTCGGATTGTTTTCTTCCTAAAAATAACTTCTGCTAATTACGTTATCGTTAAATTGTGTTATATGTTTAGAGATTTCAGTATATAGTAAAGCAGTTTAATGATTTTGACGGCAGAAAAAATTTTCAGTGTGAAGTTCGATCGGAAAATAATCTCAGAATGTGAATTCAATTTCAGTCTTCAAAGTTTTTTATCTCTGGTCTGTGTGGTCTTGGGTAACTAGGAATTTCAGCTGGCTATATCGCGGCTATTATCCTGCAATCTGTCCGCTATGTTTTTGAATGATAATTGTGCCAATTATACAAGGAATTAAAAGCGGGGTGAAATGATAACGGGGTAGAATAATCGAGGTTAAGTCATAGTGGGGTCAAACAGATAATGGAGAAAAAGCGGGACATCCATTTTGTTGTATACAATAATCGACCGTGCTCATTTTTGTTGATTTTTGTTGACATTTTCTGCTAGAACTTTGAATTATGCGAGTTTACTGTATTTGTATTTGACGGGTCAGATGTTCATCATAACTCTTAAAACTTCATTAATTCATTCCAATTAATTTGACCAAAATTGATTTTAACAAATTGAAGTTGAGTATTCATGACATAGCTGAGTCGTTGACGCCTATAATCAACCGTCGGACATATTTTTGGAGAAACAAGAAGAAATCTGAATTAAGTCTCAATTTGTTTCTTCAACTTCAAAATGGAGGTAACGATTCTTAATAGCCGCCGCGTTCCTTTCAGCTAGCTACTATTGTGATCACAATTGTCTTTCACTGCGTCAAACAAATTGTTTTGTTTTACCTGGTCTTGGCGGCATTAAACATTTTGCATTTCTTTTGGACTTCTCTAAGCTAGTTTAAATATTTTTATTTGAATTTGAATTAGCTTTAAATATGTAGAATTAGGTTAAATTTTTGAATTAGCTCTGAATCAGACAAATTCAGTGAAAAATGTGACCTGAATTAGACTCTTGACTCAGTACTGAATTTGCTTTAGAGTTAGGTACGGGAAAGCATAGGTGAAATAATTTAATGTTTTTCATTTTGATAGGTGATGGTTTTTAAACTGGCCATGTGCTATTCATATTATTAAAAGTTTGCTTTTTTGCAACAAGTAAATTAAAATTATAACCATACGGTTAAATATACATGAAACAAAAAATACTTCAAATCATTCAAACAAAATAAAGTAATAAAAATAAGCATCAACAAATTTCTTAAAGAATCACATTATAAAATTTTCTTCGGATTGTTTTCTTCCTAAAAATAACTTCTGCTAATTACGTTATCGTTAAATTGTGTTATATGTTTAGAGATTTCAGTATATAGTAAAGCAGTTTAATGATTTTGACGGCAGAAAAAATTTTCAGTGTGAAGTTCGATCGGAAAATAATCTCAGAATGTGAATTCAATTTCAGTCTTCAAAGTTTTTTATCTCTGGTCTGTGTGGTCTTGGGTAACTAGGAATTTCAGCTGGCTATATCGCGGCTATTATCCTGCAATCTGTCCGCTATGTTTTTGAATGATAATTGTGCCAATTATACAAGGAATTAAAAGCGGGGTGAAATGATAACGGGGTAGAATAATCGAGGTTAAGTCATAGTGGGGTCAAACAGATAATGGAGAAAAAGCGGGACATCCATTTTGTTGTATACAATAATCGACCGTGCTCATTTTTGTTGATTTTTGTTGACATTTTCTGCTAGAACTTTGAATTATGCGAGTTTACTGTATTTGTATTTGACGGGTCAGATGTTCATCATAACTCTTAAAACTTCATTAATTCATTCCAATTAATTTGACCAAAATTGATTTTAACAAATTGAAGTTGAGTATTCATGACATAGCTGAGTCGTTGACGCCTATAATCAACCGTCGGACATATTTTTGGAGAAACAAGAAGAAATCTGAATTAAGTCTCAATTTGTTTCTTCAACTTCAAAATGGAGGTAACGATTCTTAATAGCCGCCGCGTTCCTTTCAGCTAGCTACTATTGTGATCACAATTGTCTTTCACTGCGTCAAACAAATTGTTTTGTTTTACCTGGTCTTGGCGGCATTAAACATTTTGCATTTCTTTTGGACTTCTCTAAGCTAGTTTAAATATTTTTATTTGAATTTGAATTAGCTTTAAATATGTAGAATTAGGTTAAATTTTTGAATTAGCTCTGAATCAGACAAATTCAGTGAAAAATGTGACCTGAATTAGACTCTTGACTCAGTACTGAATTTGCTTTAGAGTTAGGTACGGGAAAGCATAGGTGAAATAATTTAATGTTTTTCATTTTGATAGGTGATGGTTTTTAAACTGGCCATGTGCTATTCATATTATTAAAAGTTTGCTTTTTTGCAACAAGTAAATTAAAATTATAACCATACGGTTAAATATACATGAAACAAAAAATACTTCAAATCATTCAAACAAAATAAAGTAATAAACATCAACAAATTTCTTAAAGAATCACTTGATAAAATTTTCTTCCGATTGTTTTCTTCCTAAAAATAAAAAGGGACTTCTGCTAACTACGTTATCGTTAAATTGTGTTGTGTTTAGAGATTTCAGTATATAGTAAAGCAGTTTAATGATTTTGACGGCAGAAAAAAATTTCAGTGTGAAGTTCTGTCTGAAAATAATCTCAGAATATGAATTCAATTTCAGTCTTTAAAGCTTTTTATCTCTGGTCTGCGTGGTCTTGGGTAACTAGGAATTTCAGCTGGCTATATCGCGGCTATTATCCTGCAATCTGTCAGCTATGTTTTTGAATGATAATTGTGCTAATTATACAAGGAATTAAAAGCGGGGTGAGATGATAGCGGGGTAAAATAATCGAGGTTAAGTCATAGTGGGGTCAAAAAGATTGTGGAGAAAAAGCGCGACATCCATTTTGTTGTATACAATAATCGACCGTGCTCATTTTTGTTGATTTTTGTTAACATTTTCTTCTAGAACTTTGAATTATGCGAGCTTACTGTATTTGTATTTCACGGGTCAGATGTTCATCATAACTCTTAAAACTTCATTAATTCATTCCAATTAATGTGACCAAAATTGATTTTAACAAATTGAAGTTGAGTATTCATGACATAGCTGAGTCGTTGACGCCTATAATCAACCGTCGGACATATTTTTGGAGAAACAAGAAGAAATCTGAATTAAGTCTCAATTTGTTTCTTCAACTTCAAAAAGGAGGTAACGATTCTTAATAGCCGCCGCGTTCCTTTCAGCTAGCTACTATTGTGATCACAATTGTCTTTTACTGCGTCAAACAAATTGTTTTGTTTTACCTGATCTTGGCGGCATTAAACATTCTGCATATCTTTTGGACTTCTCTAAGCTAGTTTAAATATTTTTCCATTCTCCTCAAAGTGCTTTTAATTAGCAATTGCTTAGCAAAGCAATTTAAAATGAACACAGTCAAAATCGAAAAATGAAAAAAAAAATAGAAACTGGATAAACTCATAAAGCTCAGATGCCCGGTATTTGAACTTTAATCTAATGAGTGTTAGTTATCCTTTCTAATGTCTATTATTATTGATACTAATCCCCTTTGTTCTCTCTCTCTCTCCGCTTAATTTTTTTAAATTATTTTTGTGTTCTTGTTAATTGCTCTCTGGCAGAGTTTGTAGAATTTATACTGAACGTTAAAGGTAAGTTAGCACGCCTTTTACGATGTAAAAATTCAATTTTTGAGGCAATATTGCTTCAAATTAAAATCATATTTTGAGAACAATTTAACACATCGATCCCCTACACTAGTCCTCTCGTCTACCTGTGAAATTCAGATAAAAGGCAATGTTCATTTACCAGAAATCCCAATATAAAGTTGATGAACTTTATCCAAGTTTCACAATGAAAAGGAAGTTGTCACAAGATCACAATTTATTCACATATTTTCTCTCTCAATTGTTAATCACAAGTGCAAACTTAGCCATAGTTGAGCAAAACTGAAAACTTGTCAAATCTTGTGACAGCTTTCTTTTTAGACGTGAAACGTAGATGGAGTTAATCATAATTTTTACATTGGGATTTCTGGCAGGTGAACGTTGCGTTTTCTCTGAATTTCATGCGCAGGCGAAAGGACTCGTGTCGGGATCAGTGAGAAAGCTTTTCAGAACGTAATTTTAAGATGGAGCATTATTGCCTCAAAATTTGAATTATTACTTCTTAAAGCTAGGGGGTGCTAACTTATTTTTGCCGTTCAGTATATATTAGTCGTGTGGTCTCTTTTATGCGATTTTTCGTCCTCAAAAATGGGATACACTAGTAGCGCCCGAGGGGAATTAAGTTCTCTCAGAGCCTGTCGGCTCACTAATCTCTAATTATGCGATTCGCCGACGCTTTTTTGGAGTCATATTCATGGTCTGAACTTATGCCTCCTTCACTCCGTGCACATCGTTCCGCCCTCCGTA
The DNA here is from genome assembly GCF_964194025.1 of Convolutriloba macropyga. Classification (NCBI taxonomy): domain Eukaryota; kingdom Metazoa; phylum Xenacoelomorpha; order Acoela; family Convolutidae; genus Convolutriloba; species Convolutriloba macropyga. The sequence goes on from NC_134478.1 coordinate 54,916,537, forward strand.
CCCCCCTCGTAACCACGCGTCCCACCAACCACCCCTATCCCCTCAGCTTACGCCCCTTCGGTTAAGCTGAAGCTGGCCTCTCCAAATCGTAGCTAGATACTTACGAAACCAACAGCTCGCCAGTTGTTTGAGAGCAATTCGCCCGACTTTAGTCGATTGTTTTCAATCCTAATCGTGTATATCGGAATCAGTGGTGGCTTTTTTCCTTACTAGTATTTTTGATAGCAGTCGTCAGCCTCTCAAACGGCTTTTCTGGCGCTCTTCTTTTTTTTAATTCGCTTTAACTTTTGATCACGTTTTTCGTTTTACGTAAGTCACGATTTTCACATTTGACTTCTGACTCACCTCACTCACTGTTTCAACTGAATGGATTCTAAATTTTTTCACGCATTGAACTACGCAATGTAGTGGATACGGTCAATGACAAAATAGCAATATCAAAAACGAGATAAACCGATAAAGCCCGGTTCTTAAGTCATTGAGAATTAGGTTATCAAAGTTCATTAGTGTTTGCTAGCTGATATTGGTATTAAGCTTATTAGATTTCAGATTAGAAGCTGAATTAAGTGAGTTTTGGAATCTAACTGAAACTGCACGCCAAATTAGAACATTTTTTGACACTGAAAAGAAACAGAAAAAAAATTGTCAACTTGTCGCCTCTTTTTTTTTTCTGTTTCAATCCCGATGTGCATCAAGCGCGTCAACGGCGGCTATTTTCCGGCAATCTGCCGGCTATGTTTCAAGCGTTTTAGTTTATTCATTTCCAGACAATTTTCCATTACGGAGTGTTAAAGTATGCAACAGCAAGCTAAGCAGCTTAGAAAGTTAGCTTGTCCCAAAAAATTGCACAAGAGTTACCTTTAGACTGCAGCCGTTCGAACGCGTTTCAGTAATCAGTGGGGATTTTAAAGCCTTAAGCATTAAGGAGCTTCACCGTTATGAGTTCACGAAACTGCTTGTGAACATTTTGCGACAAGAGTATGCAGACTATTTGTAACTATCAGTAAGAGTAAAAAACAGTAAGAGTAAAAATCATGTGGGAGAAAGTCAACCTCAATACTGCGCTAAAATTGCTGAATTAATCGATGCTCAACAAGGAAGACTGGTAAAGCATAAAGCGATTTCGTATACTTGAAATGTAACTTGAAAATGTGGGCTCAGTTGAGATCAGTAATTGTAATTATTGAGTTTCTAAATATTAAGCTTTGGAACTTTTTTTGTAACAATTTAGTCTTTCTAATGATAACAAAGTAACCCTAAACGTCCCATTATTTGACAAAAAAAATTAGATAACAAAATTTATGAAAATTAACCTGATGAATCCGCATTTCTGGGTAGACTTCTGATCTTCAAAAGTGGTTAAGTACCCATTAAGCTGTCTGTTTGGGAACTTAAAGCTGTGAAAATGAACACACATATGATGATGATGATGAATGTACAGTTCTGATCAGACTGTTCTTCGACTTTGATTTAGTATCAATTAAAATTCCTGTTTCAGGCAATGGGGGAGTGAACCTAGGTAGCATGATAGACACACAGTATGTAACTCCCCCCAGTGCTGGATCTCGAGTACTTCTCTCAATTTCCACAGAGGCAATCACCCTCATGTCAGTGTCCTCGGTTGCAGCTGCAGCCTCTCAACTCCAACCACAGCTGCAGCAGCCCCAACAACCCCCGCCTCTTCTAAAACACGAGATGAGCTCTATCTCATTTGCATCTGGTCAGTAGTTATGGTGAACGGAAGATAGAGTATAGTATTTTCAATTAATAGTGTATTCCAGTGCACCGAAGAAACAAGCATAAGACTATTTCTAAGAGATCTTATCTTTTCTAAGTGATTTCGAGACCCAGTAGACCCCTATCCATGGCCGTGCCTCTCCTGTAATCCGAAACCGCGGGCCGGTTATCGCGGCGAAGCGCGCTTACCGGCCTACCAGGCACAAATTATAATACGGCTATCTCGGAAAATTTTAGCTGACTTGACCTTTTTCAAAGCTCGGCTTGCTTCATCACCAACAGTAATTATGATAAAGCGGTGCTTTACCTAAATATTTGTTCTCTATTTAGTATGTGAGTGCAAGATGCGGTTTCAAGCATTTTTATTCCAGCGAATGATTTTTAATGGCCGCGAAGCGACAGCGGCTATTATTGGGGACACCGTAGTTTTTACGACTCGAAGAGGAGTATTGAGATTCTACAGGTTTTTTTAAGCAGAAAGCAAGTTTGTTCATGACTTGAATTTTGACTTCTTTCTGTTCGAGCATTTACCTCCGTTTTTGACTGTTGACTTCTGTTTTCGAACATTGGACTTTAGCAGTAGCTTTGTTTGTAATGTATAGTAATTAGGAACTGCTGGTAATGTTCAAGGTGAAGAGGTCATTTTGAGATTTTTGTTCCTATTTAAGTCACCCCTGATTATCTAAACTACACCGCACAAACCCCCCATCACCTATCTACCCCCCCCCCCCCAACACCTACCTACCTCCCCCCCCCCCCCCCCCAACACCTACCTACCTCCCCCCCCCAACACCTACCTACCCCCCCCCCCAAAACCTACCTCCCCCCACCCTTTCGCACCCCCCCCCCCCCCCCAAACTTACCCCAACCTACCCCTACCTCCTCCCTTCGCCTAGCTACCCCCACCTACCCCCCTCCCTTCGCCTAGCTACTCCCACCTACCCCCCCCCCCAAATACCCCAGCGCTACCCACCTCCCCAACCTATCTACCCACCCACCCCACCTAGCTCCCCCGCACCTAAAAAATTTAGTATGGTTAGGTTAGATATAATGCACGACGATTCGAGTAGTTTCCGGTATTCTACCGGCTATGTTTTTTTAATTCGTCGTGTCCATCGATGATTCTTGGAAATGACCTTTTCAATGACTTCAGTGACTTCTACTGCTTTGCAGTTAAAATTTGTGCGCGTGACGTCGTTTCTGCTTTTAGGTCAATTGCGTGACTTACTTCACTCAAAAATGACTTGTGAACTCGAATATGGAACTTAAATTTTATGAACATTTACTATTTAAAGATCAATAGTGCGCATCTAAGTAGTGTCAAATTTATATGCCCTAATTCTTGAGTATTAGTCTTGAGTTTTTGGTTTTTAATATCAATTTTGAAAAAGCTCTTTCAGGGTTTTTTCCTTATAGACCCTATGTGTCATAAAATTGACAGTCTGAATCTAACCCAAAAAAACTAATTGTCTATTAAAGGACTGGCGATCGATCTGTCTATCTTATTAATTGCTCTTGAACGAAGTTCATAACAATTATTGTAGACGTGTGTGTCTTTTCTATGCAAATTGTTCGCTTGACAATTTTGCGATTTTCTTCTAGAACATTCTTTGACTTCTCAAGTGACTTTTTCACGCTTTCGTTCTTCAATTTTGTGTGATCGCTATTGCTCCGAAATAAAGCTTGTTGCTAATATAAAATCGGTTGCAGCATAGCAGATGTAAGTGATTCGTAGCGCTGTTGTTAGTGCGTGTGGTTGTGGATCGGGAGGACAGTGGTGCGAATACCGGCGGGAGAATGGTTTTTTGCACCCATAAAGAAAAATTTATCCAGGCTACAGCCCCTGAATTAAATTGCCTCGTCTGTCGTTCAAGAGCAATTCTTCCGACATTTGTCGGTTTATGTTTTCTTTAGTTGTTTCAATTCATGGAAGGCCAAAAGCGTTTATCGCGGCTATTTTCAGGCAATCTGCCAGCTATGTTTACACTTTCAATCATTTCAATGAATTTTAGAGGACGGACAGGTACATTAAAGGGGTGGGCCAAAATTCGTTATCAAAATTCTTCATGGTGATGTTAACCTTGGTTGAGACTGGGTAACTTGGTTCTTTTAAACAATTAAATTCAAATTATAACCAAGCGTTTGAACATACTTGTAACAACAATGAAAATCAACACAAATTTAACATTATTCACAAAATGCATTTACGTGTTTGTTAATTTGAAACATTCAACTAAGATAATGATACAAACTTAATATCATTATCGTGGAGATATATATGACAGCTTAGCAAACACTTGAGAGTTGTATTCGACGTTCGGTCGCAGGAATCCTCGAGTTAGGGTTGCTGAGAGTTTTGCTGGATCTTTCCGTTTGTGCCCCCCCCATTAAGTGGGTGCATATTATTTGCACCCCTCAGGCGCATGTGCCATATTTTTACTGCATTTTGACTCGTGCTCTGTAAATGGGGATAGCATAAATTACTGAGGGGGCAGAAATTGAAAAGCTCCGTTTTGTTATATCATATACAAATTTTATTGCTGGCTAATAGCAATTTTGAAAATGCTAATACTGTTTTTTGATTGGGTGATTGCTTAATAATGCACTCAACAAATTTCCCATGTTTTAAAATAAGGTGCATATTATTTGCACACCTCTGACGCACGTTCCATATTTTTGTAATTATTTACAATTTAATTCACGTGCTCTGTAAATGGGGGTGATGCAAAACTTACTGAGTGGTCACAAATGGAAAAGAGCCATTTCGTCATATCATATACATATGTTTAAGTTCTCAGTTTAGTCGTCCCATTTAGAGAAAAGTCAAATTCGTAACTTGTGATTTTACGTGAGATTTGGTTTTTATCTACATTAGACGGCATTCTGATACTTAAATACATATTAGTCAGGTTTTAGCTTGTGCAGGCGATTATTTTTGTTCTTACAAATCTTGCAAGATAGTCATCTGGTCGTGACTAGGGATCATAAAAAGCTGGTTTTCAAAATGATCTTTGCTACTGAGGAGGCATATTGGCTTTGCAACTGTATTTGCTCTGAATTTGGTTATCAATTTTTTTAAAGAGCGAGTTATTGCAGACGTGCAAGCTATTCTATGAAACAAAAGATAATTTTGCGGCTTCCTTGTTGTGCGTGTGATTGATCTTGTTGATTAAATCAATTTATGGCGCTAGTGAAAATGCAGACGTATCAAACTATAGATATCTTTTTGCTGGCCAATCAAAATTGAGAAAAAGTTGATACTGTTTTCTAGTTGGTTGATTGCTCCATAATGCACTTTCCATAATGCACAAACCTTCCATGTTTTAAAATACGAAATGAACCTTAACTTAAATATGTAAGAAATCGCGTTAAGCCGAAAGAGAAAATGTAGTTTCTGGAGGAAACTGATATCACATTTGGTTCCGATAGATTCGTATCAAGCTCCACTGCCCGCTGAGGCATGGCCACACGCGGTAAAATATAGTATCTAGAATTAGACTATGTCGAATTCAGGTTAATTGAACGCATAAAGTTACATTGTTTTCATTTTCTCTTTTAGTCAGTTTCGTATAAAATTATATATTCTGGTACGTCTATTTGTTGAGGCGTCACCCAATTTCCTCTATAAAATCCCACCCTAATGTTATACTCGGCTGCGGCATACAGATGTGAAAATGTGGGTTTTATTATTGAACAGGTGGTGACGGTGAAACGAGCGAGTTTATTGGGTACGTGGCCAAGGACTATGACAACATGCGTGCTTGTCATGTAGTTGAGGTGCCTGCTTTAGCCCCTGATGTCATCGCCACCATCGGACAGGCATTCGAGCTCAGGTACTCGTCAAATATAACCACCCAGTTGAATAAAGTTGAACTGAATTTGAGTCTCCAGAAAAATGAAAATAAATTTTGGACAATGTATTCAATGGATCTCTGCTGATTAATGACGGTCTTTAGCGTGGGCTTCAAAAGGGTTTGAAAATTACTCAACCACTGTCTTTAACTGAGATGTTTTTAACTCACTGAAGTATGCCAATTATGTTAGTGTTTCGTACAATGGCGCCCTCTTTCTAATAGTGTTCCGTTAAATTAATTTCATGATTTTAATGTAGTGATTTTGATTTCGTTTTTTACTGAAAATGATGGTGACGTAGAGTTATAGTGGGTTTTTGATTGCACAGATACATAAATCGGACATTTCGAAAATATTTATTTTTGCGTTTGAAAACTATATCATTTGTAATGTTCGAGACTTAAGTTATCGTTTTTTTCCAAATCGCTTGTCATTGTTTAAACTTTGTATCAAACCATTTTTTAAACAAGTATCTTTTTTGCAGAAAATAATTTTTCACTAGGCGTTCTGTTTTTGCGTTCTGTCTGGGATTTTAAAAAAAAATAATTTGGTATTTTTACCCGAGGACTGTCGTATTAGTTGTTTTAAGTTGTCGAACGAATAAAGTGCTTTTTATTTGAGAAGCGTGTGAGGAAAATGATCAAATTTGTCCCGTAACTTGTCAAACTGTGAATGACTGTCAAAATAAACCAGGACAGGAGGATCCGAGGTGGCGCTGTGGATATCTTCGGTGACAGAAAATGATTAATTGTTTTCGAATTAAGTTTGAAGCAATTATTGTAAATGTGTTGGGCTTTTATTGAGCAAAATTTTCGCTGGACGCATTTGTACTAGAACATTCTTTGACTTCTTTAGTGACTTTTCACCTCTTGAGTTCTTCATTTTTGAGTGATCTAAGTTGCTCCCTTTCTGAAATAAAGTTTGTTGCTAATATAAAACATTTCCGAGCTACACCACCTCTAAGTTAAATTGCCCCAATGTCTGTCGTTCGCGAGCAATTCATCGGACACTACGCGGTTTATGGTTTTGTGCTGAGCGGGGGATATTGTAGTAACAACAGTCACCTACAATTTGGGTGCTCAAATATTTTTAATAGCCGAACAGCGAAAACGGGGCTATTGTTGGCCTTCTCTTGGTTTTTTAAATTCTAAGAATTGCATTGGGGTGCTGTCTTTTTATAAGACCTGATCACACATTTTCATGGTTTTTGAAGTCAATTTGTAGTGATTGATTTTGGTCACGCTGAAACAGGAAGTGGAGCGAAAAAGCAAGTGGTTTTGCGGCGTGAAATTTTTTCCTTCAAATTTTAGAGTAGAGTGAGAAAATTGTCTTTGAACAAAGATTCGTTTTCTCGTGGTTTTTCCACAAGGTATTTTGACATTGATTTTTACTGTTTTTTCGATTCTTTATCTGATTTTTTTTCTAAATGGTTTTCCAAATTCATTCATAGTCCGTTCTAGTTTTGTGTTTAGTCAATGAAAATTCTTAGAATTGTAGGTCAGGACTTGTCCTGTTATGTTTTTTTTATTTCGTCAAGCTTTTTAATACGACCATATGACGTCACGACCACTTCAAATCCGCTTTTTGTTAATTCTATCATGCAAATTCAACTGAAGTGCGTACGTGACGTCATTTCTTGCTCTTTTTTGAGCGTCTGTTTTGTTCATTCGCGTGATTTTTTTCTGTCACGCGTGACTTAACTCACTCTCAAAAATGATTTTGAACTTGACTTTTCTTTACTTTGATTCAAAGAGATAAGGTCAAGCAAGTGAATATGTGTCACTCTAATTGAAGGTTATTTGAGAGCAGGAAATAGAGGCAGCAAGAACTGATACATATTCTTAATGAAAATATAACATCTCATCCCTTCATGAAGAGAGTATTTCTTTTGGAATGTCTTTTTTTAACTGTTATTTTTAGAGTGGAGATCTACGAAGCTATTGCGGCTATTTTCTGGTAATCTATCAGCTATGTTTGTTAATTCTGAAAATACAAATTATTCTTCATTCTGTTTCAAAACTTGCCGCGTCAAAAAACAAACTTTTCTCATTACCTGCTAGAAAAGATCTTGAACAAATGCTAACCTTTATAGAAATTATTTTATAACTATTATCATCAATTACACTCTTTGACGTTGTATGGTATCTTTTACCCTTATTATATAACATGAACTTTAAAATGGAATATCGTCGTAATGTCGCCGATGTCAGGCGAAACTATTAATCTCTGCTTATCTCTACAGGTACAAGCAGCACATACAAGGAGGGGGAGGAGGTGCACCAACTGGGCAGATGGGGATGGGGGGTGCAGTTGGAGGAATTGGGGGACTACCTAGCAATACTAATGGGGTGCTACGAACCGGGCCACAGATGATATCACATGGTAAGGGAACGACTGCCCTTATGCTTTGAATTTTCTCAAATGGTAATTTTCGTGCGTATTGTGAAGAGGCCAATCCTTTTTTTGTCCTAAATTCATTATTACAACCTTTTAATTTTGCGCTAGTGTTCCGAAAGTTACGTTTTGACATCCCATTCAGTTGTGGTTTAATCTTGCAGACGCCGAGCATCAACGAGGTAACTGAAATTTTCAGAAATGTTTTCCACAATATTTGATTACGATCATAACATCTATTGTTCAATTGTTAGTCTGATTACTCACCGTCATGGGAGAACAACATGGGCCTCATTGGGGTGTAGTTTCATCTGGTCGGGAGGTACACTTAATTCTGAAAATCAAATATAATAGCACTCGGCTCCATACAAGGCAATAATTTTTATCAAAAACTTAGTCTGCCAGCTAAAAACCATCTCGTCTGTCTTTCGGAGAATTTGAGCAGAGATAAATTAAAGGACAATAGAACTGCCCTAAGAAATGCTATGATCAAAAACTTGGAAAAAATACTTTTCACTTAGAGTTTGTCATTATCGCTGCAGAGTTCTATGCTGAGCGAAGCTATATCGGGGGTATTCCTAGTTTTTAGGGCTCAAAGAGGAGTATTGGTTTTATTGAGGTGCTGTTTTTTTTTACCGGAAGTGCTGTGTTGAGGCGGTGCTTTGACCTAAAAGTAAAAGTGAGTAAAATTGCCCTGCGAACAATTTGTTTCTGAGCAAGAGAAGTTTATTGTTCATCTGCTCCGTTTAATGAAGGAATGACTTAAACTTTGAATAGTTTTGTTTTTCCGACAGGACAGTGCTGAACGTTTTAAGCATAGAACTAACCGTGTTTTGTCCCTCTGACTATTTTTCATGATCTTAGCTTCAATTTTCCTGTAGAAAGAGCCATTTTCCATTGAAAAGAGCGTTGTTTTTAAGTATTTTGTTACTTTTTGCGTTTTTTCTTATCAATTATTTATTCCCTCCGCTTTGAGAGGACTTCTAATTGTTTAGTGTAGTTGGTAACAGACTTAATTAACTCACGCGTTCCGTTCCACGTGACGTGCTTCTTTAATATAAAACTTTATATTTAGAGCGTTGTTAGCATTTTTGTTTCAATTTTGTTGCTGTTTTAAATTTTGTTGGTGGTCAAAAATTTGCGTTGTTTGGTTGCAATAAGAATTTTAGGGATGTCCATTTTGTGTTGTTGACAGTTGATTAAATAGCAATAATTTCTTGAAATTGAACAAAAACTTTTGTTATAATTGTGATTTTGAAACAATTTTCATTGTTTTCAGCAAAACATTTGAAATGTTTACTTTATAAATTCGGTTTTCACCGTTTCGTTTAGAAATGAAGGTCTCATTCCTTGATGGAGTGACAAGGCCAATTAAAGAAGTTTACTTTTTAGTTTTTGTTTTGTATTTTTCAAATTATCAAGTTGCCGTTTCGCTATATATTTTTGCCGTATTCGTTACTTCCCGATGATTCCATGATCGATTTTTCGAGCATATGAGAATTTCTGGGCATACTTAATAATTCTTTTTAGCGGTGCGTTGATTTTTTAGATTTCACCTTCTTGCTTTGATTTAACTTTTTACAATTAATTGATTTCATTCAATGTTCTTAGAGTCTAAAGGACTCACAATTGAAAAACGGAGTGTTTGCTTTTAAAAAGATTTCTGGGAACCAGGCCTTATTTTGTTACTTACCTTTTTTGATTTCGAATTTCAATATGCGTCCCTAGTTTTTTTCGTGATGTTTTTAAATTTTCCGAGAGAATGAATTCGTTTCATCCACGATAACAAACTATCATTTAGCATGCTGAGATGCTGTGAGGAGACAACCGCAAGGCGACAGCTGAGGCTATTATTGGCCTTTTCTTTTTAATAGCCGCCCTCATCTTCTCAGCCGGCTATTATAGCGCTCCTATTTTTTTTACTTCGGCGAATAAAAAAATGTTTCGCTTTACCTCATTTTGCCGCTTTTTCAACATTTTGCGTGATATCTTTTTGACTTCTCTGGGCTAGTTTCTCTCTTCTCTCATTCTGCTAATAGTTTTGAACATCAGTTGCTCAGCAAAGCAATTCAAAATGAACAGAGTCAGTATAAAAAATTGAAGTCAGAAGTAGAAACGGGATAAACCCATAAAGCCCAATTTTAGATGCCCGCTATTTGAACGTCGTTCCTATAAGTCTTAGTTAGCATCTCTAATGCTTATTGGTATTGATAGTAGCCCCTGTAGCCTCTCTCTATGAAACAGAAGTACGTTATGTTCAACTACGAAATGCCATCAAAATAAATCGGACTTTCACTCCATCAAAATAAATGCCATCAAATTAAATCGAAAATAAATCCATTTCACTTTTCATCCTTAAAAACGGGATAAAGAGGTAGCGCCCAGCGGGCATTAAGTTTCATTAGAGGCTCTTAGCCGCGTTTAGTAGCCCTTCAAGTGCTTACAGTGTTGAAGTTACTTGGAAGGCCGTAGTTTAAGGTTAAAAGGTCATTTTTAGGAGTTCTTAAGCCCAAAATATTGCAATTTTTCCTGATTTTTTCGTCATTTTCCAAAGTTTTTGTCGGAACAGTCTAAAATTGAGGCTTGTTAAAGCTGATGAAGACTTTTTTAAAGTTATAAGTACTTTTAATGACCATTTTAGGAGCTATGTGTTTTGGTAATAAAAACAAAAGCACGCAAATTTATAATTTTTTGAAGTTTTTTAAATTTTTTTGTCATTGTGAGTCGTTTAAGCCCTAGGTGTCAAGAAACCTCCTCTAAGGTTTGGTAATAGGTTACTACATAGTTTCTAGGGTAATGGAATGGTTTTCAACATTTTAACATCACGAATTTTAGTTTTTTTTTGACAATTTTTTAAAATTTTAGAGTTTTATTTTAATGAGACATTTTAAAGACTATTTTCCAGAAAACCTCCTTAAAAGTTTGATAAAAAGTTACAAAATGTTGTTGATTGGCCATGGAACAGTTTTCAACTTTTTAATATCACAAATTTTAGCATTTTTTGATAAAACTTTATTTTTTCTTTCTATTTTTTGACATTTCTTGTTATTATCCAAAGTTTTTCCAGAGCGAGGGGCCAGAAAACCTCATTAAGTGTTTTATAATAAGTTACTGAAAATTTTTTTTGGCATTGGAATAGTGTTCAACTTTTTTATCACAAATTTAGCAATTTTTTTAAAATAAAACTTGCTATTCCTTGTATTTTTCCCCAGTATTTGAAAGTTTTTTGTCATTGTTTAGTTTCCTCTAGCCTCAGGAGCCCACAAGTTTGCTCAAGGGTTTGATTATAGGTTACTCTTTTGTTTATATATGTAATCGAATGTTTTTCAAGATTTTAACGTCTTGAATTCTAATTTTAGCATTTTTCTTGAAATTTGCATTTTCATTTTTTGACATTGTCATTCAGGTTTTTTTTCAGCCTCAGGGTTCAGAAAAACTCCGTTAAGGTGTGATCATAAATTACTGAAAATTGGTTTCTGTCATGGATTAGTTTTCAACTTCTACCACAATTTTTAGCAATTTTTTGATTGATAAACTTGCAATTGTTTTCAATTTTCTCGAATTTTTTGTCGTTTTTTGATTTCTCCAGCCACAAGAGCCACAGAGTCCCCTCTAGTGTTTGATAGTAGGTTACTGCGTAATTTGTAGATGTAATAGAATGTTTTCAAGTTTTTATCACGAATTTTAGCAATTTTCTAAAAGTATCTGCAATTTTTCAAGTTTTTTTAATTGCTCTCAAACGAAGTTTGCAGCAATTATATTAGTCCTGTCGGTCTTTTTTATGCGATTTTTCGCTTGACCGATTTTTCGTCTGACGCTTTTGACTCTTCGTCCTCAAAAACGGGATAAACAGGTAGCGCCCAGTGGACATTACGTGCTCATAGAGCCTTTCAGCTCTGTTCCAGCTCAAACTGTTTTGGAGACTTATACTTATGGTATGAAGAGCGGTTCTTAGAGGTTGAAACCGCCCACTATTGCCCCCCACCGCGCTGTTGCCTCCCCCAACCGACGGTTACCACCACGCCCCCCCCCCCCCCCCCCCCCCGTGGCTAGCTACTGACGAACAACCGCTCGCTAAAAACACGCACGCAAATTTATACAAGTTTTCACATTTTTTTTCCAGCTTTTTGAAACTTTTCGTCATTTTTTGAGTTTTATCAACCCTAGATGTCAAGGAACCCATTCTATGGTTTGATAGTAGGTTACTGCGCAGTTTCTAGTGGTAATAGAATGGTTTCAACATTGCCAATTTTTGCTTTTTTTTTTAAAAAACTTTCAAATTTTTTCAAGGTTTTTGAAATTTTTTGTCATCTTTTTAGGTTTATCCAGCCTCAAGAGCAAGGAGCCTCCTCTAGGGTTTGATAATAGGTTACTGTATAGTTTCTAGACGTAATGAATTTTTTTTCAAGATTTTACCATCACGAATTTTTTTTTAACATTTATTGTCATTATTCAAGATTTTTCAGCCTCAGGGTTCAGAAAACTTGCTTAGGGGTTTGATAAAATCTGGCTGCATAGGTTTTAGTGGTAATGGAATGGTTTTCAACTTTTTAATATCACATTTTATCGATTTGTGTTTATAAAACTTGCAATTTTTTCAATTTGAGAATTTTTAAAAAAATTATTGTTCCAAGTGTATGAATCTTTATGAGCCAGTGAAACTTTTTAAGGCTAGAAATAGCCAGACTGGATAGTCTCTTGAGACAATAGAATGGTGTTCTGAAGATATTAATATAACGAATTATAGCATTCTTTTTCTAATTTTTTATATTTTTATATGGCGTGATGTCTATTACCCTAAACATTTATTGTCAGTATTCAAGATTTTTCAGCCTCAGGGTTCAGAAAACTTGCTTAGGGGTTTGATAAAATCTGGCTGCATAGGTTTTAGTGGTAATGGAATGGTTTTCAACTTTTTAATATCACATTTTATCGATTTGTTTTTATAAAACTTGCCATTTTTTCACGTTTTTTGACATTTTTTGTCATTTTATAGGTTTATCTGGCCTCTAGAGCCCAGGAACCTCCTCTAGAGTTTACTGACAAGTGAAATAAATTCCTGAAATAAATCGTTCCTAAGATATCAATATCACGAATTTAACAAGATTTTGTTAAAAAATGCCATTGTTTTTAAAATTTTTGAATATTTTTGTCCTTTTCTGAGTTTAACGATCATTACTTGCAGATGGGTTACATGACAAATATCCAGAGACAAAAAATGTTTTCTTTTGAGTTTTGCACTTTCAGTCTTCTATACGATTTAGTTACTAACAAGTCTAGAGAATTTGAGGTTGTAGAGTCGAATCTCATCATGGAAAAAATTCCTAGCTCTCTCTCTCTCTGTTTTGGTTGGAGTGTCTTTACTTCTCTCTATCGTTCTCGTTTAATCTCGAACTCTCTCTCTCTCTCTCTCTCTCTCTCTCTCTCTCTCTCTGCTTAACTCTTTTGTTGATGCCGCACTTCAGCGGCTGTTATGTGGCGTGATGTCATCGTCTATTACCCTAATCTCAGGCCCTTTCAATCAAGCTAAAGCTAACCTCACTAAATAGTGGCTAAGTACTGACGAAGCCAACCGCTCGCCGGTCGTTTGAGAGCAATTCGCCCGACGTTAGTGGGTTATGTTTAATATTTCATTTATTAATAGCCGCCCTCATATTCTCAGCCGGCTATTATAGCGTTCCTATTTTTTTACTTCGTCGAACTTTTTTTCGCTTTACCTTTTTGCCGCTTTTTCGACATTTTGCGTGAAATCTTATTGACTTCTCTAGGCTAGTTTCACTCTTCTGCCATTTTGCTCAAAGTCCGTTTAAACAGCAGCTGCTCATCAAAGCAATTCAAAATGAAGAGAGTCAGTATTAAAAAATCAATGTCAGAAATAGAAACGGGATAAACCCATAAAACCCATTTTTAGATGCCCGGTACTAGAACTTTGTTCTCATAAGTTTTAGTTACTATCTATGATGCTTATTGGTATTGATACTAGACACTGTAGCCTCTCACTGACAGACAGGAGTATGTTCACCTACGAAATGACATCAAAATAAATCGCACTTAAAAATGTTTTTATACAAAAATCATTTTTTGTTAATATTTTCTTCTTTCAATCCCAATAGAGTTATGGGAATCAACGGCGGCCATTTTCCGGCAAGCTGCCGGGTATGTTTAAGATTTTTTTTTTCATTTTTGGGACCTCCTCCAAGGTTTGATAATAAGCTGCTGCATAATTTAGAGTTAATGGGATGGTTATCATTTTTTAATGACGAGTTTCAGCAATTTTTTACTAGCCGCACAACGATAGCTGGGGCTATTATTAGCCTATTTTTGTTACGAGCATATGACGTCACAACGACTTCAAATCTGTTTTTCGTTCATGCAATTTTATTTGAAGTGCGTGCGTGACGTCATTTTCGCTCTTAGTGGAGCGAATTTTTTGTTCGTTCGCGTGATTAAATTTTTGGTCACACTTGACTTTAACTCAATCTCAAAAACGACTTCATCACTTTGAAATTGACTTTTTTTTAAAGTCTTAATTCAAAGAGATAAGGTCAAATGGGTGTGTGTCATTCTAAATGAAGGTTATTTGAGAGCAGCTAATAGAGGCAGCAAAAATTATACAGATTTTTAATCAAAATACAACGTATCAGCCTTCAATCAAAAGGCCATTTTTTGGTCCGTCTTTTTAATGTCTTTTTTAAAACTGCAGATCTACGAAGCTATTTCGGCTATTTTGTCGGAATCTGCCGGCTATGTTTTATATAATTTTGTTTCTTTTTTCAAGTTTTTGGAAATGTATTATTAAGTTTATAGATTGTAACGAGCCAATGAAACTGTTTCTGGCTTGAAATAGGGATACTGGATAGTCTCTTGAGACAATGCAATGGCTCTGAAGATATTAATGTTAGCAAAATTTTAGCAAGATTTTGTTAAATTTTGCAATCGTTTTTAAAAATTTTGATTATTTTTGTCCTATTCTGATTTTAACTATCATTACTTGGCAACGAATTTTAAGTCTTGCAGATGGGTTTCATGACAGAACTGCAGAGGCAAAAGAAGTGCGAAGTCTGAAAACTTCTCAGTTTGAACTTCTCAGTTTTTTAAATGATTTAATTACTACCAAGGCTAGAAAACTAGAACTTGCAGAGTAGAATGCCATCATGGAAAATATTCCTAGCTCTCTCTCTCTGTGTTGGTTGGGGTTTCTTTACTTCTCTTTATCGTTCTAGTTTTATCTCACTCAGACTCTATTTCTCTCTCACCTTAACTCTTTTGTTAATGCCGCAATTCAGCTGCTGTTATGTGGCGTGGTGTCATCATTTATTACCCTCATTATTACTCATCATTGTTGATTGCTCTCAAACGAAGTTTTGTAGCAATTATATTAACCCTGCTGGTCTTTTATGCAATTTTTCGTCAGACCCATTAGACTTTTCGGCCTCAGAAAGGGGATTAAGAGGTAGTGATCAGTGGGCATTAAGATATCATAGAGCATTTCAGCTCACTAGTCTTCCAGCCTTTTGTCAATTGAGCTAAAGATAGCCTCACTAAACCGTGGCTAGGCATTGACGAAAGCAACCGCTCGCCGGTCGTTTGAGAGCAATTCGCTCGACGTTAGTAGGTTATGTTTGTTCATATTTTCATGCAGTTTCAACTAAAATGCGCTTGTGACGTTATTTTTCACCGTTAGTGGAGCAATTTTTTTCATTCGCGTGATTAAGTATTTGTCACATGTGACAAAACTCCTCTAGAAATTTACTTCCTGTTTCTCAAATTGACTTTACTTTGCTTTTATTCATGGTCAAGTGAATGGTCAAGGTCAAGTAAATGTGTGTCATCTAATTGAAGTTCTTTTAAGAGCAGCTAATAGAAACAGCAATAAATTATACATATTCTAAATCAAAATATTACGCGTCAGCATTTAACAAAAGATATTTTTTTCGCCAGTTTCTTTTACTATCTTTTGGAGACTGCAGATTTTTGGAGACTACGAAGCTATCGCAGCTATTTTCTGGCAATCCACCAGCTGTTTATAGTTTTTTTAATGATAGCAGTTATGGTCCTGAAAATTTGATTTTGTTCACTGTTGTAAGAACCGTCCCCTCTGCTTTTTTAATGTGTCTTTCGGATCTAATAGTGATTTCCGGGAACGGATATCTAAAGGTATCAAGTTGGTCAGTTTTTGTGAGTCTTATTTTTTTGAATGGGTTGTTTTATCTGTCATGTGTTTTCTGACCATGTAATTGGTTTTTATTTTCTTTCTTGCTGGATTAGGTCAATGCTCTTTTCTTACAACACGCAAGATTTAAGTTCATCTCTCTCAGTTAACTATAGCCAAAGAGACGGCTTTTCTTGGCAACAAAAGCATGACCTTGTTTACTTTCAAAACGTTTACTTTCAAAACGTTTACTTCCAAAACGTTTACTTTCGTTTCTCAAAGGTCTGCTAGATGGGTTTGTTTTCGTCAACTAATTCGTTATTAATAGAGTTGGAGCTCAATTTTTAGTTTTTCTTCTTGTTGTGTGTTTTTTTTGATAGGTTGCTCGAGTATATCTGACTCATCGAGTCAGTTGCGGAATTCTTCCGTTCTGTTTTTTGCTTCGTTGTCCTGACGCTCTTTTTCAGTTTTAAATATTTGTTCTCAAAGCAAAGCTGAGTATTTTTAAATTTCTTTGCTCTAACGGCGTCTTCAAGCGTGACTTCATCTCTCACTCTTTTGTAAAAGCTTCTAGGTTATTTGCCTGATAGGTTTTGATCATATATGACCTCAACAAAATGACTTTTGCACTTTAAAACGTCAGTTTAATTTTAATGTATTCCAGGTCCGCAAAGCTCATAGGTGTAATAAAGGTCACTATTTTGAACAAGCCATTTATTTTATTGCTCAAAGTTTTGTAATTGTTTATTAAGCAGTGCCGACAACTTCTTCAACTCAATTTTGTATATGTTTTTCTATTTTTAATCTATGGCACGCAAGGCTATTTTGCAGCTACTCCGGCAGTCTGCTGGCTATGTTTTTTAGAACAATTCAATTGCTCTCGAAAGAAGTTTGAAGCAGTTGGTGTAAACGTGTATGTGTTTTATGCAAAATTGTTGCTTGACCGTTTTCGTCTAGAGCAGTCGTTCGATTTCACTTCGAGTGACTTTTTCACGATTGGCTTTTTGATTGTTTTGATTGAGTTAAGTTGCGAGCATTCAGAAATTAAGTCTGTTGCTAAAGTAAATCTGATTGTGATAGAATACCGGTCATAGCCCCTATACCTTAGTGGTTACTACCCAGGACTCTGATCCGGAAGGTGGCAGGCCTCCTTAGGAAGATGTTTTTGCATCACAAAAGGTTCTCCCACCTGCCGTATTCTAAATTCATTGCCTTGCCAGTCATTCGAGAGCAGTTCGTTCAAAGTTAGTTGATTCATGTTTAATAGCCGCCCTCATCTTCTCAGCTGGCGCTCCTATTTTTACCATTCAAAGATTTTGAATTGCATTTGGGCGCCATCTTTTTTAACGATTTTTCACGCATTTTCGTGACTTTGAAGTCAAATTGAAGTGATGATTTTGGTCACGCCGCAACAATGTGGAGCGAAAAAGCAAGTGGTTTTGCGGCGTGAAATTTTTTGCTGTCATTTTATAAAGTAGAGTGAGACATCTAGCCTAGTGGCTTTTTGTTCACATGTGGCATTTTGACATTAGTTTTTGTTTTTCCGATTTTTGGATCTTTTCTTTTCAAATCTCTTTTCTTTTCAAATGGTTTTTCAAATCCATTCAAGGTCCAATTTTTTGTTTAGTTAATGAAACTTCTTTGAATTGTGTCTGCTATTTGTCAGCTACTTGTCCTGCTATGTTTTCTTACTTCGAATAAAAAATTTTTCCGCTTTACCTGAGTTCACAGCTTGTTCAACATTTTGCATGAAATATTTTTTGGTCTTCTCTAAGCTAATTTCATTCTTCGCCGGTTCAGTGCAAGGTGCTTTTAACCAGTAGTTGCTTAGCAAAGCAATCTAAAGTGAACAGAATCGGTATCGAAAAACGAAATCAAAATTGAAAGATGATAAACCCATTTTTAGCCCAATTTTAGATGCCCAGTACTTGAACTTTGTTCTTAGAAGTCTTAATTAACAACTCTAATGCGTTTCGGCATTGATACTAGCCCCTGCATCCTCTCATTAAGAAACAGGAGGATGCATAACTACGAAATACAATCAAAATAGTTTGCTCTTTTCAAACATTTTGTACAACAGTTAATTTTTGTCATTGTTGTTCTGTTCCTTCAATCCCAATTGGTGTTATGGGAATCAATGGCGGCTATTTTCCGGCAATCTGTCGGGTATGTTTATTTTTGTGAGATAGAAGTAGATGTTGAAACTGCTTTTCTATTACTTGAAATTGGATTGTTCGTTCGGTTTTTTTGAAGAGTAGATTGCTCACCTGGATTATTTTCAACGTGTTCAATTTGATTGTGTGTACTTTTGTTTGATCCTTTTTATTGCCTTCTCCTAACGGGAGACCAGTAATTTTCTGGATTTTTTTATCCGTTACTTTTTGTCCGTTACATTTATGTACAAATTTGTTGGCTCTAATTGAGCGATGTTTTTCCTGGTATATATTATTACTAAAGATAAGCCTGATGCAATTTTATCTTTTTTCGACAGCGTATCTCTGGTTGATGTAATGTTTCCTTAGATCCTGGGATATCAAAATTTCACTTGTGTTTGCAGTGAGCTTTAAACTGGTGATTCATCCAATGTTCGCATATTGCTTTGTGAAAGAAACAACAGGGTCAAAGTGTCCACCAAAGATGTATTGTAAAAGTCTCTACACAACAATTGCGGTCCATGAGAAAGAAAGCGACCTTGATAGCGTATCTTGAGCTACATAACTGTCCAATATTAAAATGGTATATATGTCCGTTATCTTGAAGTAAACGTACGCTTTATCCTGAAGCTTTGATAGTCGCGACAGTCAATTTAAATCATGATTTCGCTTACTGCAATTTCTCATCGCTGATCATTTGCAAATGTTTGTCTATCATTAAATTTAGGTTTGCTTCTGAGTTTAACTGTTAACTGTTCAGAGTCGAAGTGGGGAGACGAAACAGCTTCACAGTGCTCGCAAAATACGAGTTTTAACAACCAAATGGCTGACCGGCGCCATTCAAAGGACCCAACCATATTAGCCCCCAACACTCGGCCGCCGATGGCCAGCAACTTCCCTGAAATGAACAGTCAAAGAAATTCGCAGTACTTCTCCCAAAATGCGCCCAGGCATCATGGATTTGACGATAATTTCGTGTCCCAAAACCCGACACCCTATATTAATATGAACCAAAATGGCCAGATGCCACCAACTGGAAATGGGTTCCCAGGGAACATGAACCAACCGATGTCAGTGAGAACTGACTTGAACAACACGGGAAATGCTGCAGGGTTATCAAGTGGCAATAACAATTTTAGAAACAGTTACCCGTCTTCAAATGGCATGGACCCGATGACGTCACCGAACCAGCAGCAAATGACGCAACAGCAACGCCAGATGCACACGTTCTATCAGTCCACAAGTCCGCCTGTTCCAGCACCTAGGAAAACTACCCCTGGACAAGTTACATTTTCGGACCATAACAGCAGTAGCTCCTCCCAGGCCGCATCCAATTTGGCCAATATTATGAATCAGTCTCGCCACGTCCAGAACAACCCCTCAGCCGCTTTGAACCCTCCTGATCAGAACGCTCCTCGGGTTCCTGACCGGAGATCCCCGAAGCCAACGGAAGGAGGAAGGTTGGTGGCGTCGCCTATCGGTAATGCTCCTATGCCGGACATTTTATCCAACAATAAGCCGACAAGTAATGCAGTAAATAAAGCTGGAAACAGAACATCAACGGCTTCGTCATGCGATGAGAACCTGGTGGCTATTCCGCAAACTGAAAGCGTGCTTCCTTTAGGATCCCAGGTCTGGTTTCACGGCGCTATCTCCCGAACCGAGAGTGAAAGGCGCTTAAAGAAAGACGGCGACTTTTTGGTGCGAGAGAAGCAGTTGACAACAGCCGCCGGTGGTGCTGGCAGTGATTCAAAGCAATATGTACTTTCTGGGTTCCAAGGGGGCGTGGTCAAGCATCTTTTATTAGTCGACCCGCACGGGAGGGTGCGGACGAAGAATAACATCTTTGAGAGTGTAGGTCATTTGATAACGCATCATATGAGGAACAATATCCCAATCATCAGTTCTGACAGTCAAGTGCGTCTGGGGAACCCTGTCAAAAAACCCACTCCGCCCAGAGCTGGAATGCTTGCTACTGATATCTAATAGTTGCTCTTGTTGATATTGAACTATTGTAGGCCAAACAGAAAAGGTTGCTTGAATAAAACTTCTATTTGATGGAATTTAATTTTGTAGAAATTGATGTTTCGAAGTGCGAAGGCTTCAACCTGAAATTATCAAGGATTTTATTAGGATTTTAACAGTGCAATCTTTTCATTACGCAAAAAACGTACACTTTTTTTAGTTAAGTTTATATTTTTGGGCTTTCGTGGGCAACTGCTTCAGTCAGGCTGAAAATTGATTTCTCGAATTTCTTTGCTTTTTTCCCTATGACCCTATTTAAAAACCAAGAAGCTGAAGAGCCATAATATCGGTAGGTTTTATTTTGCAATTTGTCTTCTTAATCCGGATCTAGTCAGTCAAGGCAAGGGCCTGTTTGCAATTGTTTACAAATTAGGCTTTACAAATTTACAATTCTTTCATTTATGTCATTTCGATCAAATTTTTTGAGAGAAAAGTGTACGTTTTGAGGCGTAATGTTGATGGAAAGTGGACGGGAGGGGGGGGGGGGGGGGGTTATCATATACACATTATTTTGGAATTGTTTTCCGGTGTTTTGGATTTGGAGAGGTTGAGGCTCAGGTTTGATCACACTGATGCTTAGGAGTGACGTCATCGTCGCCCAAAATTGTTTTGCTTCACCATAATTTGGATTGAAGAATAATGCACAATTTGCTATTCCTATTTTTGTCATTCTTTCCACTATAAATCGGCGAAAATTGCCCTTTGCAGCGAGTAATTTTGGCCAGGGAAATTGCATGCATAAATGCGATATGCAATGATAACTGCCAAAATTTTTATAGCAAGAGATTTTTTATAACTTACCATGTAAGTAATTTGCTTTAGTGTGCTATGTTATTAATAGTGGAAAGAAGGAACTAATTGATGGATTGTTTTTGAGTTGTTTCAGTTGAGTCTTCGCTTAACTCTTCTTAGTTTATAAATCAGTTATGATTTTTCAGTTTCTAAATTATACACAATCAACAATCAGGCATCTTGTTTCAATTTACCTCTAACCGCAAAACCCTCAAATCCTTCAATTCATATGCAGTCGTCGTCAGCATGAAATTCGGTCTAAGAAGTAATAATTGCTGCTCGGTTATGGTTTCATTACTTGAATCGAAAAATGTTTTAAAGGACGATATGAAAATATCGGTCTTGTAGTTGACAAGTTGCAACACTTTTTTTAGCCTTGTGCTTTAGATCGGCCTAAAAGTGGTTCTGTTAACTAAATAGACTATACCTTTGCTTATACATTAAATAAAATTTATTAATTAATTGAATTCAAACGAGGTCTGTGTTAATTATAGTCATCTGGTCATTTTATGCGATTTTCTGTATCAAAAACCTGATCTTGCTCGTAGGGCATTAAATGGCCGAGCAGCTCTCTTAGAGCCTTAATATTCTCACCGAAGTATGCAATTCAACGAAACTGTTTTCAGGAGACATTTTTAGGGCGGTCCCTTATCTTAAACATTTGGCCCTCAGAACCTAATATTCAAATTTAATAGACGTGTCTCAGTTGGAAAAGAATCAGATTTTTGATACAATAGCCTTCAGTTAAAGCCATGAGTATAAAAAGTCTTCTCTCGGTATTCTTCGAAATTAGAGTTCTCATGGATATGCCAATTTTAAGTGTTTCCGGCCTTTGATGGTGATGCCTCAACGGGACAAGTATTTGCATAACATTTAACGTGAAAGTGCCGTGGAATTCCAAAATGTTTCGTCATTCCGTAGTCAGGAGAATTCTGTCCTCTTTTTTCTCCGAAAACAGCTTATTAATTGCTCTTGAACGCAGTTCATAGCAATTATTGTGTCTTTTTTATGCAAATCTTTCGCTTGAAAATTTTGCGCTTTTCTTCTAGACCATTCTTTGACTTCTCAAGTGACTTTTTCACGCTTTTGTTCATCATTTTTGAGTGAGCTCTAGTGCTCCGAAGTTGCTAATATAAAATCGGTTGCGGCGTAGCAGAATTAACTGACTTGTAGCGCAGTGGTTAGTGAGGGTGGCCACGTAGCGAGAGGTCAGTGTTTCGAATCCCGGTGGGGTAAGAGTTTTTTTGGCACCCATAAAGAAAAATTGATCTAGGCTGGAGACCCTGATGAATTAAATTGCCTCGCCTGTCGTTCAAGAGCAATTCTTCCGACATTTGTCGGTTTATGTTATTTAAATCTCTCTCTAAATTGATTGCTAGTAGACGTCTCTCAGTGCAAAATGAAGCAGATTTTTTCTATAGTTGGTCCAATGGACGGAAATTTTTCTGTACGTTTTTTCAAAAAATAGTTTTCTCAAAATTCTAGTTTTCGTGGTTTCGTAGAGGTGGAATAACTGTTTTCCCCTTGTTTTCTGTAGTGCGCTAGGTTGTACCAACTATTTGAGTTGCATTTCATAAAAATTTTTTCGGAATCTGAAAATTGCAAAAAGTCTGGCTTATCAGAAAAAATCCGTGTTTTGCACATTTTCCCTCTGTTTTTAATTTTTGCATTTTACTTGAAGAAAATATTTTGAATTTTTGTCGTTGATTGTTTATTCCTGCTTTTGCAATACTTACAGCAGGTCTCTTTTGGATATATAAAGGTGTTTCGTTTTTAAATTGATCTCAAACCGAGTTTGTAGCAATTATATTAGTCTTGTGGTTGTTTTTGTGCGATTTTGCTTTACTGGTTTTTTGTGTGATCCATTTGATTTTTCGTCCTCGAAAACGGGATAAACAGGTAGCGCTCAGAAGGCATTAAGTGGCCGAGCAGCGCTCTTGAAGCCTGCGCCTTACTAGTCTCTAAGTGCGCTGGACCTCACCCCCCCCCCCCCCGCCACTCCTCTCATGCCCCCCTAATGCATCCCTAAGCCCAAGCGAGCTATTACCAAAGCCAACCGTTGACCGGTCGTTTGAGAGCAATTCACCCCACGTTAGTCGGTTGTTTTCAACTTGGTATTAATTCCAGGCAAATGAACGGAAGATTTCCGGTGAGAATGATAATTAGAAAACTATTGGATTAGTTTGAAGCACCAAACAGTAATTTTTAAAGTATAATATTAAAGGAGAGGTTAAGAAGAAATTATACTTATGCCAGGCCTAGAGTGGAGATGAGCATTCTTTTTATGTTGAATTTCGATGCGCAAATTCTTAGAGAACGAATTCCTTTAGCGCGTAGCGGTACCGACTAACCGGTGGTGAATAACGCCTCTAAATATGTTCCATCTATGTACGGGATTAATTATCCGTTCTAATTTACAGCTCTTAATACTACAGCTTAGCCCGAATTTTAGCAAACAAAAAACATTGAAAACTACTGCATCGTATAATTGTTTCGACCCCACTTGTGGGGGGGAGGAACTATATACTCAAACGGTTTTTGTTTTTCAGTCAATTTTGGCCGATCGATATATTCGTCGTAGAGAAATGTGAGTGGTATCATTAAAAAGCTGGTCCAGCGTAGAATTCAAAATTAAAAAGATTTTTTGATTTTCGTTTTTTTTTCGAGGAGTTATCGAGGATTGAAGTTTTGTGTGAACACGGGATATTTGTTCACTTATAGTGTAATTTTTCTCAAAATTAAAATATTTTCTATGAAAATAGTATTTCAAAATTAAATTTCACGCCAAAAATGAACCATTTTTGTGTTCCTAATAGACTAAAGGCGATAAAAATACGAGTTCTGGTCTCATAGGGAAGTTCACTATCAAAAAAAAAATTCGAATTCTATTTGAGAGCTCTTTTAATAAAATTTTTTTCTCTTTTTGCTTCTTTTAAGTCACCTAGAGACAAATCACTTTTTATATTGAGGTTCTATTAATGAAAAACCTCCTTTACATTCAAATGAAGCCCAATGATTAAAAATCATCGTTTTCAAGGAATTGCTCATGTTTTTTTGGCTTCGATTCTGAGTTTTCGTAATTTTAAATGAAATTTTGTTTCTTTTTGAGGTTTCACTAATTTTTTGGAGTCCCATCCCATTCTTTGACTAACAGTCTAATATGTTCCATAATGAGCATTAAGTGAACATATCTAGTGCTTTGAGGGGACAGCTAATGGCTGTTAAGACTTAAAATATAATTTTTCGATTTTTTTGAACATTAAAGAATCATAAACTTATTATCGTGAACTGTAAGTCAGTACAGGGGTGACAGCACCCTCCTCCTTCCTACTGCAACCAAATTTAATCTGGTTAGCGATTTTAGCTTCTTACTATTGGTTATATGACTTCAATGACACAAGGTTTCAAAAAATTTTTAAAAATTTTGGATATTTTTGTATTATTGGTTGCTTTTGAAATCTTATCACATTATCCAAATATTGATATCTCCCATTAGCTTACAGAAGATGTTCAGTGGATCAAAGATAAAAATTTCATAGAAATATTTATTGTTTAAATGGCTTCGACACCTCGTACTTTTCTTTTGAATTTTTGGTTTTTGCCTGTTTTTGTTGTTGTTTTAATAGTCATAACACTTATTGTGATATCTTATTGATTACCTATGCATTGCCAACATAAATGTACTCCCATGGGGCATCTTTGAGCGTATTTTTTGACTTTCGTTGAAAGCTATTGAAATTAATAGCTGTTAAGAATTTTGGAATAATTTTTCGAAAAATTTTTTTGAACTAACAAATCTTAAACTGTTTCGTGAACTGTTAGTCAGTGTCAGTATTGACAGGACCCACTTGCTTTCTACTGCAACCAGAATTAATCTGGTTAGCGGTTTTATCTTCTAACTATTGGTTATATGACTTCAATGACACAAGATTTCAATTCTTTTTTTTTACTTTTTTTTGGATATTTTTGTATTATTGGTTACTTTTGAACTCTTATCACATTATCCAAACGTTTTACACATTATCAAAAAATAATTCTAGCCCCATTGGCTTAGAGAGGACGTTCGGTGCATCACAGATAAGTCTTTCAGGGAAAAGCTAATGGTTTAATTGTCTTCGACACTTCTCGCACTTTTCTACTGAATTTTCGTTTTTGCCTGTTTTTGTTATTGTTTTCAGTCATAAGACTTATTGTGATCTTGGTCAATGTGAGTACTAATAGAATCCCTCTCAGTTCTTCCGCAGGCAAAATTAATCTGGTTAGCGGTTTTATCTTCTACCCATTAGTTTTAAATCTTCAAGGCCACGAGATTTCTTAATTTTTTTCAAATTTTTGGGTACTTTATTTTATTTTCGGATCCTTTTGAAATCTTATCACATCATCCTACTGCTGAGTCTCCATTGGTTTAGGGAAGAAGTTCAACGGATCATAGATAAAGTTTTCAGAGAAGAGTTTACGAGTGTAGTTACTTTAACATTTTCTTCTGGCATTTTCAACTGAATTTTTGGTTTTTGCCTGTCTCTGTTGTTGTTTTCATAGTCAATAACTTGTTGTAAGGTCTTATTGATGAAATATGATAGCCAAACATACTCGTTTTCCCATCGAGGCCTAATTTAGCGTATTTACTGGCTTCCGTTGAAAGCTAATGAATTTAATGGCGTTGATAATACGTGTTTTCTCGAAAATTTCGTGGTTCTAATGTATTTGCTCATATTTGTTGATTTTTTGAAATTATGTTGATAAAAAAACACAAATCCCATTGCTCTTAAAAAATAATAGAAAATAGAAAAGTTTTCAGTGAAAAGTTCATTTTTTTCATGCCTTCGACACTTTTCTCGCTCAATTTTCTCTTGAATTTGCTGTTTTTGTTCTTTAGGTAGCCGTAAATTGATGACAGGTCTCATAGGCTTGTAATTGAGGATTGAATTATTGATGTTACCCGAAGTAGTCAGTTTATAGGGAATAGTCTTAAAGTTTATGATAAACATTTTGAAATTTTTTTCCAACTTTTCAGTTTTTGTTGTTCTTTTCGTCAAATTGTAACATATTTTCATCAATGAGAGGTCCCATCCAGTTTCTTGTATTTTAAGAAATAACATATCTGTTGAAATTATTTCCCACTTCTATTTTGTTTGTTGGACAATATGCGTTTTTCTGAACGTTTATTGAGTGGCCTATTTTTGTGTTTCTTTTTCTCTTCTCTCAGAACAATGGCGTAATAACAGATCCCGATGGTTTTAAAATGTGGCCCAAGTAAATTTATTTAATCTCTCAGTGCAAATCCTTCAGCTTAATTAGAAATAACAATTGAAATAAAAATACTCAATATTCAGATGATAGCTACTGATTTTAATGGTAGCAAGAGTTTGTGTTTTCGCAAATCTTTTGTTATTTTTTGATTTTCTTTCGTGCTCGTATCTATGGCTTAGTCTAACCAAAGACAGGTCTTTTTGGTTCTGTAATAATTTTTCAGTGATTTATCAAGGATTATTTAGTTAAAAGCTAATGATTTTTAAGATTTTTGAATTTTCTTGGTGCAAAAATTGTTGATTAATTTATAAGTTTCGCCTCACTGTTCGTTCTTTTTGTCGGCTTTTTACCTAGTCTCATTAAGAAAACTTCTGCTGTATAGTTAGGAAAAAGTAAACTTGTGTAGTTAAGATTTTATCTGACTGCTTTTTGAGGTTGTTACTAGGTGCTTTTCAATTTAGATATTCCGTTTTTGCCGTGAAATTTTTGTTTTTGCTAATTTTGTTGTTTTTTTATCTGTCGCGTAATCTCTTTAATGTCAGATCACGTTGGCGCTGTAATGAGTCATGGCATTATGTAATTCAATTAGTAGATAGGTTGTGTAGCGATTGTTTTAAACTCAAACATCTATTTTTGTTATCTCTTCATTTGGTTGACAATTTAGTCAAAAATGTAGATGAGCTCGGGTCGGAACATCATGTGCGAACGCACATTAACGAGCCGCCTTGTTTTTAATTGCATAACAGTTCACGGGGTATTAAAAGTCCCGGTAATAGATTCTAGAAGTTTTTTAATAAAGTGAAAAAAGGTTTGACAACTTTGGTGGTGACAACTTTGTCAGAGAGACCGCAGATAGAAAAAGCAGATGCTGTTTTAGACTTCAAGTAAAGTAAGTAATTAGGATCATAGAACACTATCGCAAACGGCGATAAAGCAAATATACAGAAAGGAGCAATCGCAAAAATCGATTAGTTTAGGTTGGTTATAAAAACGGGGCGACGTTATCCAAATTCAGGGCGACGTGTCAGATCTCAATCTGGTAAATGCAATTGTTTTCTGCAATTTTTAGTCTATGCACATTTGTCTCAGTAATAATTGCAGGATGATTTTTTTCGGCTTGATTCGATGTTCTCAATTTTTAAGTAAGTATTATAATGTCTTTTTTAAGTATTGTATAGAAAAAGAACAAAGGTTTGTATTAATTGCATGAGGTACTGCCACCTTTCGTTAGGCTACATATCTCACTATCAGTATAAAAATAAGCCTTAGATTCGAGACACAATCTTATGAAAAAATATCTTGATCTCGTCGGATATTAACATTTCGCTGAGTGCTAGAGTAACATTGGTGGGATATAATGGTGTTCTTCAGGGGTTAATTTCCTAGCTATCAATATTGCTAAAGGAGAGATACTTCAAATTGTCAACTTACTTGGTTATAGGAAAATTCATTATTATTAATCTTCATCAAATTAGTTTTGATAACTAAATGAGTTTTTTAATGATAATTTAAATCCCCCAACAGCAGGGTTAGTATCAATATAGCTGCTGATGGACTCGCCCAATTCGGTTTTCTATTTGAGTCAATGAACTCACAATATTGGGTTTTGAAAGAAAAAGCTTGTAAACCCACCCAAATGGGCTTAATTTGTGGCAGATTGTGCGTTCGTTATCACTCATAGGGAGACAAAGTTTTTTATTGAAACCTCATCTGATTAATTTAAATCAGTTTGGTCATCAAATTTGGGTCACACAGATAAACAACAAACAATTTATTAGGGAGCACTTAGGAGTTTTTTTAAGAGGCTAAAGACGTTACATACGATTGACCTCTTTCCAATTTCCATCCGTTTTATTGGTGATTATGTAATTATTTGGTGATTATGTAACCCAGACAAAAAAATTGCTAACCTGTTGAACTATCGTTTCTCTACACTTGGGAAATTCCAAGGCCCTCAGCATCCACTACAGACTTCGGGGACAGGCAATCCTAAACAAAAAACTTTTAGCTTTCACTATGTAACGGAAAAAGACTGTCATGACGCAATTAGGGCACTGGGGAGAAATAAACCGATTGGACCATCAAACATTCCTGCATGGGCTATTAAAGACTCAAGCTCTGTCATTGTTCCTCATTTAAATTTCCTTGTGAACTACTGCATCAAATTATCTTGCTTCCCCAATGAGCTTAAACGAGCACATGTTGTACCACTATACAAGAAAGATGACCCTGAGGAACCTAATAACTATCGCCCAATTTCCATTACCCCATGCCTTTCTAAGATCATTGAAACCATCTTGAGGGATCAAATTTGTCAGTACCTTCACGACAACAAATTACTAAGTAAAAATCAATATGGTTTTAGGAAAAAGTTTTCTACCATCGATTCCCTATTATTTTGCACAGAATTTATCAGAAACAAAACTGACATTAACAATTTTGTCACAGCAGCATTTCTTGACCTATCAAAAGTTTTTGATTCTATCAATTATGACATTTTGGATATCAAGTTAGGCAACTTAGGTTTTGATGAGAACTCAAAAAATCTCTTAAGAAGTTTCGTTACAAACCGCCGCCAATCTGTTGTACTACAAGATTGCATATCAGATGAACTAATGCTTCATAGAGGTGTACCACAAGGAACAGTACTTGGTCCGCTCCTATTTAATCTGTACGTTAATGACATGGCAACAAGAGTTGACAATGAAACTGAACTCATACAATATGCTGACGATACCGTTATTTGAACTTTTGATACCTCCATTGACCAAAGCAAAATCAAGTTAGAGCAAAATGCAAACAAACTTATTCGATTTTTTCATGAACATTACCTCACAGTTAATACCTCTAAATTTGAATTCATGATATTTGGTAAAAGCAAAAGAAAAGATTTCAGTGAACAGATAATTTTAGATTCAATTCCAATAGACGAGAAACCTGAAGTAAAATATTTAGGGGCTCACATAGACAGCAATTTAACGTTTCAAGAGGAAGTGAAACATATCTTACGAAAAATGGCCCGAGGAATAAAAACAATTTATGCTATTAGAAAATCAATTCCACAAAAATTTTTGATACTTGTCCTAAATGCGCTAGTATTAAGTCACTTGCACTACTCAGCGGTTATCATTCACGCAATTGAGCAAAAGTTAATAATGTCTCTTGAGAAACAGCTTAACTGGTCATTACGGGCAACCTTTTTTAGACAGAAATTTGAATCTGTTCAAGATATTAAATGCAGTCGGAATATACTACCCGTAAAACTCTTTTTAAAAACAAAAAGATTACAATACTTTTGGAAAATAAAAAAACAGTTACGACCTGCTTTTTCACCAACATCGGGACGTCCTTTAATCACCTGGAATCTTCATGAGTCTATAAGGACAAAAAAATTGTTCTGGGACCAAAAATTTTTCTCTATCAAAAGGCAAAACTCGTTTGTTAGATTAGCGATATTAGATTGGAATGAACTACCCAGCGAAATTAAAATCAAACAAGACAAAAAAAGGTTCCCCAAGCAACTTAGAACTTTCTTCTCCTCAGCTTACAAAAGGAACCCTTTTTTGTGGAAGGTTACTTGTTCAACATGGCGTGACTTTAAATTTGGAAAATGAATTAGAACTACTGTTTACTGGTTGGTTTGACTTTATAAATTTAATTAATTTTTATTGTGAGATATGCGACATAATTTGAATTTAACTCAAGTTTTCTGTTATAATATAGAAATAATAAATCCATTTAAATAATTACACTGCCGGACTAATATCAATTGTACTCGTTGATGTGGATCGGAATTCAGTGTTTTTTTTGTACTTCAATCTTTTGTACTTCAATCTTCGTTTATTTTCTCCCCGCCTATTGGGTGAGAAAAAATTTACGTTAAATTTATCAATATTCCCACTCATCAAGTGACAATGATTCAAACAATCTCCCCTCTGGTAGGGCGATTAAGTACTGTAAAATTATTATTATGCAAAATAACTTTTTACGAGACAATCCTTTTGTATTGACAAAACCAACTAAGGCTCCAAAAGATCGGCGATGCTCCAAAAGATCCTATCAAATTGTGGATTTTCAAAAATACTCAGTGGTGATTTAAAACAGGCGATAAGCCTTAAAAGGCCACTCGGTTTGGTGCTCCTCAAAATGGGCTGATGAAGTTTGGAATCCTTTCCGTTTGTGCCCCACCCCAGAACGCTATGTTCCCCCAATTGCTGAGCACGTGCCATTACATAGTAAATCACTATCTAAAAATATCGCACGTTCGTCTGGGGTGGGGGGATCAAATAATATGCACCTACCAAGCTGGGGGGGGGGGGCACAAACGGAAAAGTTCCGAAATTTGTAATGTAAATTGTACTTGAGTACTAACCTAAAACGAATTTATTATATAAAGTTATTTCTCATAAGACTTCTGGCACCCGATGGATTGATGCAATTTCTGTGCTGGGCACTTTTTTGTTGAAAATGAAATAGGGTGATTGCATAATACGACGACTGCATTCTGTTTCAAATGGAGAAGTGTTTTATTTTTAATAAGATACTCTTAATCTTGTCCTCTCTTTTCTCGCTCTGTCTCTCGCCCTTTTCCCAATAGTGCTGGTTGTGATTATAGGTAGATATGTCAGTTTATTCTATTCTTTGCTATTCTATTATAGTTGTTTATTCAAATTTACTTGATCTTTCGTTTCGATCGCTAGTATCTGTAGATTTACGTCGAAATAAGTTGCATCAAACTTCAAATTCAAATGCTCTTCTAACATGTTTTTTGACACGCCTAGAACCATCGATCAGTTTGTACCAGGTAAAGTATTAATGAATATTTGTTCCCATCTCACTTTGGGGGGGGGGGGGTGGGTGGGTGGACGGGTTTTTTATCAAGTCTTGTTGCGGTAACGATAGTTGCATATCTTGCCAATGGAATAACACGTTAACGCGCAATTAGCTCTACGAAGCCTGCTTCTTGATTAGACTACAAGTACATCACTTTATTTAACACCTGTTGCGATAATAGCAGTTGAGTAAACTGCCAGTGTAATAAACTTTAATGCCCGATCGACACTGGAAAAACACTTCAGCATTAAACTACGAGTTTATCACACTCTTTTATCGCCACTGTTATTAAGTAAACAGTGGCGATAAAAGAGTGGTGATTAACTCGTAGTCTAACGATGGAAACAGTTAAATAAATTTGTAGTCTAACAGTGTGTGCTGTACGGTGTGGGTGGTGTGTGTGAGTGTGTGGTGTGCTTTGTGTGTGAGTGCGTGTGTGTGCGTGTGTGTATGGAGGGGGTGTAAATGTGTACGTTTGTGTCTGTCTGTGTGTGTGTGCGTGCGTGTGTGTGTACGTGCGTGCGTGTTTGTGGGTGTGTGTTTGTGTATGTGTGTGTGCGTGTGAATGTGTCTGTGTGTTAGTGTGTGGGTGCGTGTGTGTATTTGTGTGTGTGTATGTGTGTGCGCGTGTGCGGTTTGTGTGTGATGTGTGCGTGTGTGTTTGTGTGTGTGTGTGTGTGTAAGTGTTTGTGCGTGTGTGTGGGTGGGTGGGTGTTTGTGTGTGTGTGTGTGTGTGTGTGTGTGTGTGCGTGTGTGTGTGTGTGTGTGTGTGTGTGTGTGTGTGTGTGTGTGTGTGCGTGTGTGTGTGTGCGTGTGTGTGTGAGGGGTTAGAGGGCACATAAGGACAAAACGCAGAACAGATCCGAAGAAATTTTGCTTACCTTTGAAAATTTAATGGTCCACAATAAATAAAAATGAAAAACCAATAAAACTGTGTTCAATTTTGAAATGATCGCAACAGGTGTTGATTAAAAAAATTACCATACGGTTGTTATCTCCCTCGAAGTTATCATAACACCTCGGCTTCGCCTCGGAGTTTGATAACTTCTCGGTGGCGATAACAACCGTGTGGTAATATTCATTAATCAACACCTGTTGCGATAATGTCGACACTGGTAAAGCACTTCACCATTAGACTTGGAGTTTATCCCACTTTTATCGCCATTGTTACTAAGTAAACAGTGGCGATAAAAGAATGGTGATCAACTCGTAGTCTGATAATGGAAACAGTTTGATAAACTTGTAGTCTAAAAAAACTGCTTTTTATCGCAACAGGTGTAGATTAAAAAAATTACCAGACGGTTTTTATCGCACTCTCAGAGTTATTCAACTGCCCGAGACACAATTTTTGAGAGTAACCTTGCAACGCATTTTAAAACGTACATTTTTTGAAATGAGTGTTAGAAATAAATTATTCATTTTCTGTAAATTAATCGTTCTGATTTTGCTTTTTTTTAGGTTTGAAATGGGACCACGGTGGCTAGTGGTTGTGGTTATAGTAATCAGTGTAATAATGGCATGCTGTAGTGCCAGTAGCTTCAGTTTGCCATCTTCTGGCAGCAGTACTGTGGTGGAAACAAGTAGACAGATGTTTCTCACTTCAGTGTCTCTCTGCTATGCAATAGCTTTCATATCCTACTACGCACAGGTACACGAGGTCTAGTTTTATACTGATAATAAAGAAAGCCAAGAATGCTCATGTTCATCAAGGTTTACCTAATTCTACATGAATAACCGACTCGGGGAAACACCAAAAGAGAAATTCAATTACAATCACAATATAATTGTTGCTGGAGTCAAAAGTATTGTTAAATCTATTGGGGACTGACTAGAGCTACATTGTTTGTTTTATTTTGATAATAAAGAAAGCCAAGGAAGCTCGCGTTACATGGTTTTCTCATGACTGGTTCTGATTTTTGCATTTAAATCAGTATTAGACTAATATCAATAAAAAGGCAACGTTTGGTTCTCTTTGGAAAACGGTTGACAGCGAGCTCCCCGATTGGATTTTAGGTTTTAGAGGCTTTTTGATAAAGAAAGTTTTTGTTTATGAGTCACCACATTAATCTCAAATTTCATGAATTTCGACCTCATAATTGTCACTGCTACTGCTCGAAGCATTTCTCCTTACACCCTTAGCAATCAAATTCATAGTCACTAAGTAAGTTGTGTTCCAGAACTCTTTCCGTATTCAGTTTGGTTTGTAGGTACGTCTTTACTTTATTTATCGGCTCTCTTGGCGCCACTATTAAACAGCAGCATGACATCAGACATTAAGAATTAAAATATCAAATCAAAAACTTAAGAATTTATGAAAACTGGAAACACCCAAAACTGAAATTTTGTAAAGTTGGGACTCAAAATCTACATCCCTAATGTTTAGGAAGGGAAACCCTCAGTGACCAAAGATCTTAGGACGTCGTTAGGGTAAAATCTTAAGTCACCCATGAACCCAACGAACCGAATTGCATCATATCCACAAGAGTGGCTATTAGCACTTATATCGATTTATTATATTAGTGGATTTTTTTCATATTTTATCTGTTTATAGGCAATTATCTTAATGTTGTTATTAGCCGCACAGCGATAGCTGGGGCTATTGTTGGCCTTCTTTTGGTTTTTTTTACGGCTCGAAGAGGAGTATTGGTTTTCTTAAGGTTTTTATTACCGGAAGTACTATTCGTTCAGACGCTGTTTTGACCTAAAAGCGAAAGTGAGTAAAATTGCCATGTGAACTAATTTTTTCTGAGTGAGAGAAGTTTTCTGATCATGCGCTGCGTTAAGTGAATGACTTTTTGACTTTGAAAAGTAGTTTTTGACTGAATGGCACATATAGATAACGGTTTTTAGCCGTTTTTTCGTCTAAGTGGCCGAGTTTTTTTTGCTTGTAATTTGGTTTTTTGTAGAAATAAAAATTATTCAATGCTATGCTGAAAAGTAAGCCTCGGAAATTGATACCACAGTGTTTTGCAGAGCCTGAAAATGCGTTTCAAGTTCAAAATTGGGCTATATTTCCTGATTTTTTGTTTATTTTTGGATTTTTTTCTATTAATTTCTTCATATTTGGATCTTTCAGCCGTCTTTTTGTCAAAAATCAGTTAATATGGCAACTTCCCTTTGATTATTCATATACTCAACGCCTCTTTGTACCTTCATGTAATTTTGTTTTATAAAGTTTGTACATATGGTAATCCGATTTTGTTAGTTTTTTTCCAATTTTTGTCGGTTTTTTGTTTGTTTTGGTTTTAATTACAAGAAACTTTTTTTTGTGCATCATGAGGGTCTTTCATTTCATTTCAATAAAAATTCCTTCACTTTTTGGCGTTAAGTTTTTGGAAAACAGTTCAAATTTTTTTTCATAAATGCAGTGTTAAAGTTTTTTTTTGACATTTTTGCAAATTGTTTTTGTTTCGTATGTTTGAATTCTGCTTTTTCTTATTTGTGTTCGTTTCATGAGGATGGATCATTTTCTGGGATGGCTCGTTGTCTTTTCTATGTCTATGGAAATGCTGAACTATGAACTGTTATCCGTTTTCTTGATTTTTTAAATTAGATTTTTAACTTTCAAAAATGAAAAATTAGTCTTTTTGTTAGGCTGTTCCTTACATTGTGTCCATATCCTTCACATTCTAGTTTGTATCATTCTAGTTTGGTTCTGGCATCTTAATTTAATTTTGTTATATTGTTTTTTTGTTGTTAAAAAATTGAATAATTTCGGCTTTTTCTTAGATTTCGTCGTTTCTTTGGTCTGCAATTGATTTCATTCAACATAGGCGGTATTGAGAGTTTGCTAGAAGGCCTTTTCTAAAATTTCCACTTATTTCTTTTTATTCCAATTTTCTTCCGGCCTGGGCATTGTTTTTAGTGGATTTTTTGCTTTTGAATATTATTTTGTTGCTCATGTCTCTTCTGATTAATTTAATTTTTGAGTTAGTAGGAAAACATGTTATATAGCATATATACAACAAAGAAGAAGTGTGTGTTGTTTTTGTCTGAATTGCAGTGATTAGAAATCTGTTTGTTCTGGTTTTCTGATATTTAAATTTGAGCCTTCTTTTTTGAAAAACTTTTATTTAATTCCTAAGATTATTATCTGCTGTTTGTTCTCGTGATATTTTTGAGATTAGAACCATGAATTATTGGAGGGCAATTGATAGCTCAGTCAGCTTTCCCTCTATCAGTTTTTTGGCCACTCTAATTATTTCGGACTTTTTAACGTTACCAAACGTTTTCTATTATATAAAATTTTGCAGCATTTCGTTTCTCTTGGTGACAATAATTTAACGTTCACCAATTTTTAGATCAGACCTGGGGAGGTAACGAATTAATGATTTAATACAAAAGCTAATGGATTCGGCTGCAATTACGGTTTTTTGTGAAGTTTTGACGCTTCGAGTGGCTTCCGGATTTCTTCCTATGTTTTTTATTTCGTCGTCGCCATTTTTGTTACGACCATATGACGTCACAACCACAAATCTGCTTTTTGTTCATTGGTTCAAGTAATTTCATCTGAAGTGCGTGCGTGACGTCATTTTTTGCTCTTAGTGAAGCGAGTTTTTTTTGTTCATTCTCATGATTAAATTTTTGGTCACACTTGACTTACCTCACTCTCAAAAATGACTTCCTCACTTTGAAATTGAATTTTATTTACTTTTATTCAAAGAGATAAGGTCAAATGGGGGTGTGTCACTCTAAATGAAGGTGATTAGAGAGCAGCTAATAGAGGCAGCAAAAACTTATACAAATTTTAAGTCAAAATAGAACTTATCAGCCTTCAATGAAAAGACGATTTTTTGGGTCTGTCTTACTGTTTTTTGAGACTGCAGATCTAGGAAGCTATTGCGGCTATTTTCTGGCAATCTTCCAGCTATGTTTTTTATGTTCCCTTAGATGCTTATTAATATCATACAGCCATATATCAGTAACCAGTAGCCTCACAGGTACTGTGAATACCTGTGCCACGTAAAGTATTTAGCGCAGTTACTTGACATTTGATATGTAAATATTGACTTTTTAATAATTAGAAATTTTAATGGTTATACTCCGCCGGGTAAATGGTGAACTCATATCAGTATCAGGACAATCAAACCAGTATTGTTGCAGAAACCATTTTTACGAGGGGTGGGGGGTTGAAATCAGAAGTCAGAAGCGGGCTGTAAGTCAGCTGCATAGAAATTTCACAAATACATACACCTTTGATTTTTTTCTTCCTGAAGACAACTAATTAGTTTTTTTTGCACTAATCAGAAGACATTCATTAATCACAACTTATATCTTAGCTGGAATCGACTATTCGGCACTCTTATCTGGGACTTCTGTTAGTATTCTTCATCTGGTGAGACCAATCCAATATTTTCCAAATTAACAATTGTTTCACTTTCAGGTCTTTTTTTAGATCAAAGTTTTGAGTTGTTTTTTTACCGTTTTTTTCCCGATGGAGTCACTAGTGTATTATAACCAAGCCCAGTGTATCCAGCGACAAAATGGAAGAGGCTGTTCTAGCGAAATTGAACAAAGATAAACTCTTTCAAGAAATTCTAAAACTAAAAGAGAACAAAAGATCATCACTCGATATTAGTAACTTGCAACAGGATGAAATAACAGAACTAAAAAAAGACTTAGAAAAAAAACAAGCAAGCAAATAGAGAACTGCAGCTCTAGACAACAGCAAATCCCTGTATGACCAAGCAATGTCAGAAATTGTTTTTTTTGAGAGGACAAAATGATGAATTGTTGACAAAAATTATTGATGGCAACAAAGACAAAGAAACTAAACAAGTTAATGCCAACAACAGACAGTTTTTTCCGAAGTTTGTACCACGATTTACTAAACATCTTCTCATATCAGACAGCACGTATAAATTTGTTAAACAGGGTGATTTAAGTAATGAAACTGCAATACACTCATACCCTTCGGCAACCATAAGTGATGTTAATAAGATTATGGACTCTTATTCGGCTGGAACAAAACCTGAAAGCCGTGTTTTGCATTTGGGACACAATACAATTGACCAAGGTAATGATGGAAAAAGGGCAGCTGAGCAAATGGGTGACTTAGTCAGTAAGTGTTTAACTAAATTCAAGCCCCATAAGGTTGCTATATGCCAAATTCCACAAGTTAAAAATGGATTATACGTACGGGACTCGAACATTAAAGAAATTGATGCTTATAACCAAGAAATCAACAGCATTGCTGACCAAATTAGAGGCGAATTCCAGTGGTCCAATGTATAGGTCCTCAATTATGGTCTTGAGGCAAACGATATCAGACAAGATGGTGTGCACCCAAACATTAATGGAATTCAAAAAATAGTTACAGCTTTGCGGAAACATATGAAAAATATTGGCTACAACTGTTCATCAAACGATATATCGTCGAGACAAATGCGTCCTAAACAGCAAAATGCAAATTATTTGGCATTCAATAGTGGATGGAATAACTTCAATAGTCCCAATGAGTTCTGATACATTTGGGTGACTTATGTCTTAGTTCTTTAATAGGGTTCGGTTTCATCAATATTGCGTATTTGTTATCCGTCATATCAATTATTCTGCAAAAAAGTGGAGATATTGAAACAAACCCTGACCCAGCTCAAATAGAAAAAATGAAAACAATAGACCAGTACTACAAAGAAAAGAACAGAACAGACGATGATCTCAAGTTCTGGTACATGAATTGTAGAAGCCTAAATAATAAATACGAAAAGTTATCAAATTTTTTGACAATTCTCGACGAATTGTCTTTCCTAGCTGTTACCGAAACATGGATTAAAGAGAACAATATTATTCCAGATTCTTTTCTATGCAGTAGTCATCAATTTATTCACCAGCCGAGATCATCATCAACTGAATTGGAAAGAGGGGGAGGTGTAGGCATATGGATACCCTAGCAGTTTTCAATGAAAATAAGAAATGACTTGAACACCATCAACCGGAGTTTTTTT
Source organism: Convolutriloba macropyga (assembly GCF_964194025.1). Taxonomy (NCBI): domain Eukaryota; kingdom Metazoa; phylum Xenacoelomorpha; order Acoela; family Convolutidae; genus Convolutriloba; species Convolutriloba macropyga. The sequence continues at coordinate 54,954,669 of NC_134478.1, forward strand.
TGAATCACTATGGAGTTTTTCTATGCAGTAGTCATCAATTTATTAACCAGCCGAGATCATCATCAACTGAATTGGAAAGAGGGGGAGGTGTAGGCATATGGATACCCTAGCAGTTTTCAATGAAAATAAGAAATGACTTGAACACCATCAACCGGAGTTTTTTTGAATCACTGTGGATAGAAGTAACTGTGCTTCTGAAAGAAAAACTGCTCATAAATGTCGCTTATTGTTCAAACGTAAAACTTTCAAAATTCTTCCTTTATGAAATGACATCAGAGAAATTTCAAATGTTTATTCCAGCACTGACAATCTAATCTTGTTTGGAGATTACAACATAAATATACTTAACATAAATAAATATACCATTTTTACGAGGGGTGGGGGGTTGAAATCAGAAGTCAGAAGTCGGCTGTAAGTCAGCTGCATAGAAATTTCACAAATACATACACCTTTGATTTTTTTCTTCCTGAAGACAACTAATTAGTTTTTTTGCACTAATCAGAAGACATTCATTAATCACAACTTATATCTTAGCTGGAATCGACTATTCGGCACTCTTATCTGGGACTTCTGTTAGTATTCTTCATCTGGTGAGACCAATCCAATATTTTCCAAATTAACAATTGTTTCACTTTCAGGTCTTTTTTTAGATCAAAGTTTTGAGTTGTTTTTTTACCGTTTTTTTCCCGAAGGAGTCACTAGTGTATTATAACCAAGCCCAGTGTATCCAGCGACAAAATGGAAGCGGCTGTTCTAGCGAAATTGAACAAAGATAAACTCTTTCAAGAAATTCTAAAACTAAAAGAGAACAAAAGATCATCACTCGATATTAGTAACTTGCAACAGGATGAAATAACAGAACTAAAAAAAGACTTAGAAAAAAACAAGCAAGCAAATAGAGAACTGCAGCTCTAGACAACAGCAAATCCCTGTATGACCAAGCAATGTCAGAAATTGTTTTTTTGAGAGGACAAAATGATGAAATGTTGACAAAAATTATTGATGGCAACAAAGACAAAGAAACTAAACAAGTTAATGCCAACAACAGACAGTTTTTTCCGAAGTTTGTACCACGATTTACTAAACATCTTCTCATATCAGACAGCACGTATAAATTTGTTAAACAGGGTGATTTAAGTAATGAAACTGCAATACACTCATACCCTTCGGCAACCATAAGTGATGTTAATAAGATTATGGACTCTTATTCGGCTGGAACAAAACCTGAAAGCCGTGTTTTGCATTTGGGACACAATACAATTGACCAAGGTAATGATGGAAAAAGGGCAGCTGAGCAAATGGGTGACTTAGTCAGTAAGTGTTAAACTAAATTCAAGCCCCATAAGGTTGCTATATGCCAAATTCCACAAGTTAAAAATGGATTATACGGACGGGACTCGAACATTAAAGAAATTGATGCTTATAACCAAGAAATCAACAGCATTGCTGACCAAATTAGAGGCGAATTCCAGTGGTCCAATGTATAGGTCCTCAATTATGGTCTTGAGGCAAACGATATCAGACAAGATGGCGTGCACCCAAACATTAATGGAATTCAAAAAATAGTTACAGCTTTGCGGAAACATATGAAAAATATTGGCTACAACTGTTCATCAAACGATATATCGTCGAGACAAATGCGTCCTAAACAGCAAAATGCAAATTATTTGGCATTCAATAGTGGATGGAATAACTTCAATAGTCCCAATGAGTTCTGATACATTTGGGTGACTTATGTCTTAGTTCTTTAATAGGGTTCGGTTTCATCAATATTGCGTATTTGTTATCCGTCATATCAATTATTCTGCAAAAAAGTGGAGATATTGAAACAAACCCTGACCCAGCTCAAATAGAAAAAATGAAAACAATAGACCAGTACTACAAAGAAAAGAACAGAAAAGACGATGATCTCAAGTTCTGGTACATGAATTGTAGAAGCCTAAATAATAAATACGAAAAGTTATCAAATTTTTTGACAATTCTTGACAAATTGTCTTTCCTAGCTGTTACCGGAACATGGATTAAAGAGAACAATATTATTCCAGATTCTTTTCTATGCAGTAGTCATCAATTTATTCACCAGCCGAGATCATCATCAACTGAATTGGAAAGAGGGGGAGGTGTAGGCATATGGATACCCTAGCAGTTTTCAATGAAAATAAGAAATGACTTGAACACCATCAACCGGAGTTTTTTTTTGAATCACTGTGGATAGAAGTAACTGAGCCTCTGAAAGAAAAACTGCTCATAAATGTCGCTTATTGTTCAAACGTAAACTTTCAAATTTCTTCCTTTATGAAATGACATCAGAGAAATTTCAAATGTTTATTCCAGCACTGACAATCTAATCTTGTTTGGAGATTACAACATAAACATACTTAAAGAAACAGGGAAACAATTACTAAACTTCATTGCAGATAGCGGGCTTCAGTACGTGAACACAAAAAAAGCAACATGGACAAATGGAGAAAAATTTTCTTTAATCGACCACTGCTTTATTTCTAAAAATCAAATATTCGAAACAGATATAATAGAGTCATTACTTGAAATTGTTCATTTCACTATTGTATATCAATCATCATTGAAATTAGAATGGAAGCAGCAAAAGACGGAATATTTAATGCGAGATAAAAGGGGATACACAAGAAGTAAGTTTAACCGTGATATTGCATTGCAAGACTGGTCACTAATGTACAAAAACATTGGCGCAAATGAAATTTTTCATAAATTTATTGAAATTTTCCAAAACGTATTAAATATTCACGCACCTTTGAAAAAAATAGAAGTGAAAACAAAAAAGGAGCACAAAAATGGCTATCAAAAGAACTGCGTAGTCTCGTTAATGAAAAGCATCGTGTATTCAATGAATGGAAAAAAGATCCTAATCAAGAGCTCTTTAACAGTTACAAAGTACTTAGAAACAATGTTTATAGAAAATTACGTAAAGCATCTAACGATTATACAAAACAATTTTTCGAGAATCTCACAACTTCAAAAGAACAATGGAAATTTATCAAAAACAAAATTAACTCAAATAAACAGTCAGAAAAAATTCCAAAGCTGAAAGAAGGTCATAACGTAATATCGGATGAAAAAAGCATTGCTAACTGTTTGAATAATTGTTTGCCCGTCTCGGACTTTACAAGGGCGAAATAATTGCTCCTAAGTCGCCTTCTTTTAATTTTAAGGGAAATGAATTCAATTTCAGGCCGGTAACCAGAAGAGAACTATACAAAGTTATTGACAAACTACCAATACAAAAATCAGCTGGACCATCCTGGGCACTGAAAAATTGTAAGTTGTCCATTGGAACTCATTCACAGTTTGCTATTAATAAGTGTATAAACGCAAACCCATTCCCTGAAATTTTAAAAGAAGCATATGTCACTCCCATCTATAAGAAAGGCGACAGGCATAACCCTGAAAACTATCGACCAATTTCGGTCACTCCAACATTGGCAAAAACATTTGAAGGACTTCTCTGGGAGCAAATGTGGGGACATTTAGATATGAATAAAATAATTAACAAAAATCAATGTGGTTTCCAAAAACAAAAGTCGTGTCTTAATACAATAATTGCACTGACAGAGAAAATAAATCATTATGTTGAAGAAAAAGATATAGTCTTAACAATCTTTTTGGATTTAGCGAAAGCTTTTAACTCAATATCCTTGGACATTTTCATTCAAAAAATTGAAAAATTTGGGTTTAGAGAAAACGCAAGAGTCTTATTGAATTCGTTTCTAATTAACAGGAAACAGTGTGTTAGAAACGGAAAAGTTGAATCCGACTGGACAATTATTAATCATGGCGTTCGACAAGGTACTGTACTAGGACCACTAGTATTCATACTTTATGTAAATGACTTCGGTGAGGAAATAGGGAAAAGTTCGAATGTTTTACAATTTGCAGATGACACAGCAATTTTATGTCATGAAAAAAATGAACAGTGTTTAAAAGCAAAGGCTAAAGAGATTTTGATGGAAACTGAACATTATATGAAACAAAACAAGTTAACTCTGAAAGGAAAAAAGAAATAATGGTTTTCAAAAATGAAAAGTTACCAACTGTCAATTGCGTTGAATTTAAAAGTCATTCATTGAAACCAATAGATGAATGCAGATACCTAGGTGTTATTCTTGACAAAGAGTCGACCTACCAAAAAGAACTTAATAATGTGATCAGTAAAATGGCTTTGGCTATCAGATCACTTTATTTGGTACTCAATCAAATACCTCTAAAGGCTCGAATAAATCTCTTTAGATCACTTGTTTTATCGCATTTAGAATTTAGTGCAATATTTTGACGTCCTACTCAATTGACAGAATAAACAAACAAATTAGATGGGGCATAGAAGCTTGCTTTTTTCGAACAAAATATGACAGTGCTCATAAACTACTTCTTGAAAATAAAATACTTCCCGCAGAAATTCAAATATCAAAAACTTCATTAAATAGACTTTTTGATATTGTCCAACAAACAAACATACAAGACCAAAGAAAATTCAGAATAATCGGAGACGTTGAAATTAAAGTTATTAATCGTACGATGATTTTTCTCTCACAAAAAAATGTAAATCAAAATGGAGTCAAAATTCAATTATAAGAAACTTTGTTCGGAAATGGAATAAACTTCCAAGAGCTCTAAGAAAGGAAAAATCAAAGAAAGAATTTAAAAAAGAATTAAAGGAAGAGATGCAAAAAAGACACGAACGAGTTCCAATGGACAAAAAAATTGAAGGCTTTAAAAGTTTATTTTTTTTAAATAATTCACGATAACTAGAAACTGAACCTTAGTTTTTTATTGTTTTTATGTTTAGTTATTCAAGGGAAAGATGTAGTATGTTTGATTTAATATATTACAACATGTAACTTTAACCTTGGGTTTATTCGAATTTACATGTTTGAGGTGGAAAAAAATCAGGAATGAGTGGAGCCGAAACTCTCATCACTTGAACTGATGGTGATAGTTGTTAAAATTTTAAGTGTTTTCTGAGGAAATTCCATAGTTTCAAGTTTATCATATCACTTTTCAATTTGATCGCAGATTCCTGGGCTCTTTGGCGTGAACGGTATTCTACCAGTGCATTTATGGCTGAACAAGAGTGGAGTGAGTGCCAAAAGTGTAAGCAGTAGTACAAACATGGAGAAGTTCATAGCTCGACCCAATGTCCTCTATCTCATCAGGGAAACAACAGCACTTACTGCTGAGGAAGGTGAAAAAATGCTTAGTGTGATCAATTTCTATATTTAGGTGGATTAAAAATGTTTTTATATCATAAATGTTTTATGAAACGTTTTTTATTATTTTTTAACCAACTAATTGCCAACTATGTTACTCTTGTTGCAGTTAAAGATAGTTGACCGCTAAAAATACAAATTGCGACCAAAATCTTTGTAATATATATATATATATATATATATATATATATATATATATATATATGTATATATATATATATATGTATATGTATATAATATATACGGTTAAATTAAATTTACGTACGGTTAGATTAAAATTTACTACAATAGGTTCCAAGAAACTGACACAATTAGTCTTCAATTTAATAAACGCCATTAACACTTGCCCGGAATTCAAAATAGAAATTTTTGCACATTTATATCTTTTTATGGCTAATTGACTTCTAAGATTATAAAGTGGCAATTTTCCGTAGCACTTCAGGGTTCAACACGTTTCTTAAAACTGAGTATATGTTTAAAAAAAATTTAAGGCATTGATTTTGGAACAGTTTGAGCATAACTAGAACATTTGTTGGAACTGGCAGAACAAAATACGAGGAAACCCATAAATCTGCATTGGATATAATTCTTGAATGTTAATGTTCTGCTAATTTCGAGCCGTAGCAACTTGTTGAAAGCTAATACGTTGGTACGCATATTTCATTAATCATGACTTCTCTGTACTTTGAATAACTTTTGCAAATTAACTTTAGATTATTGGTCTTTGTATGCGATTTTTCGTACGGCCGATTTTTCGCCTGTTTTTTGTGATTATTTGAATTTTCGGACACAAAAACGGGATAAACAGGTAAATCCCGGAAGGCATTAATTCGCTCAGGGGATCCCTTAGAGCTTTACACGCTTACTGTGTGTCTGTCGGGTCGCTTAGTGTGTCTGTGAGGTCACTGATTAATCCGAAACATTCGAAAAGTTTTTTTCAGACAGCAACCGTTATGGCGTTTGAACTTAGCATTTTGTAGAATTTTATTAGAGCTCTCATTTCTTCCTTCCCTGTTTTCCATTGTTTTGTAACGTTTGTTTTTTTTTGTCAAATTGATGGTGGTCATTTTCTGAGGAAAGGTGGCTGTATGCCACGTTCTTTGGCAAATAATTGATTTGCAGTTTTATTGTTTGGAAATTTCTTTAGGAAAATGTTATCATGTTTTGCTTTTCTGATCTTAATTTTCCTTTTTCTGGTCCAAATTAATTTATATAATTGAGTTTTCAGTCTATTGCTTTGATTAAGCAGTTTAAAAAAGTGAGTTGTTTGACTGAGTTAAGTGCTTGAACAAAGTTAGTTTTGTCGATGGTAGTTGTTTGTTCATGTGCGACAATTTGACTTTGATTTTTAGTTTTTCGTTATTTTTTCTTGCCTTCATCTAGTAGATAATAGTGATGTTAGTTTTGGGTCAAAACGACTCTTCAAGTCGATACTGGAGTACAACTCGTCGTGTCGTTTCTGCAACATTAAGTAGAGCAAAAATACGTGTGCTTTTGCTGCGTGAAATTCTTTTCAAGTTTGATCTCAGTTTTCTCAGTTTCTGACTGTTGATTTCTCTTCACTTCGAAACCATTTGTGTTTGAGGATCTTCAGTGAACATCTTTTGTTTTTTTTTGTCATTTTTGCCCTTTACTTGTATAAATAAAAGATGGTTTATGCTTTCTAGAGGATAAGCAGTTTGGTTTGATTAAAAATTTTGTTTTATGGATACGTTTTTTGATTGACTTTGTGGCAATTTCTGAAGACATTAGAGGAGTTTCGGTTTCTTCAAAATTTTACTTCTATTAAATGTTCTTGTACGTCTTGTACGTTTTTTTTGTTCAAAATTGAAAAGTTTTTTTTTTGTTCTTTTGGGAATTTTGGTTGTTCCGATTGTTTTTGTGTATATACAGCCATATACTTTTTTGACCCTCAAAGGCAGTTCTTTTGATTCACTGGAATTGAAGCATTATTTGAGGCGGAAAGATAATAAGTTTAGGGCACACTGTAGTCAAAAAAGTTTTTAAGAAAATTAATATCCTACGAGCGTTCATAGTTAGACCATCCAAAGCTGAAGAGTAGTCTGTATTTTACGAGAAATTGTTGTTAGGTTCATAACATGAATTAATTTTTCTTGAAACGCCTTGTTTTAGCCCCAATTTCTTTAATTTTGTATTGTACTCTGTTCAGGACTTGTGCTCTGTTGTGTGCTGGGTACAATGTTTGCCCTCTTCTCTTTCTCGTCCAGAGTGGCGAGAGGGATGCTAGTGTATGGGTCCATGTGGTTCCTCTACTTCTCTTTGGTCCAGGCTGGCCAGACTTTCCTCTCCTTCCAATGGGATATTCTGCTCTTAGAAGCTGGATTCCTTGCAATTCTGATAGCTCCTCTCAATTTTCCAAGCAGGTTTGTGAAAATTAAACATTTTGGCTCTATTCTGTTTAGGCCCCCAGTGTTTTTAGGCTCCCTAATTATAATTGTATTTCTATACAGCATATTACTATGTAAAAATTAGCACGTTTGCCTGTGGGGCGTAAAAGTTATATGCCCACTAAGTGGGGGGGGGGGGGGGGACAGAATACATCCAATATTTTATCAAATCTAGGTGCCATAAAAGACTGTTGCTTGAAATTGTTCTCCTTGTCATTGGGGACAATTCTAAGTGTTAATTTCTGTGTAGTTATATCTCTGTTGTATGAAAATATTTGAGATGAGAAATATTTGAGCTGAATCTTCGATATGGTTGATCAATATGATTCATAATATTGACGGTATACCATATTGCATGTAGAGACATAATCAAACGAGTCACGTTGATTAAAAAAGAGCACATGATTGTGGTCAGCTCAATCCCACTTTTTCCAATAATGATAAACAAAGAAAACACATCTATATTTACGAGCATTGATGTTTTAGGCGTAACTAGATAGATTTACTTGTAACTTTTTATGAAACATTTTTTTTAAATTATATATTTTACGCATGAAGGGCTTTCCAATGATACAACTCACATCTCTCTACAATGAATATATCGCATTATGTTGCCAATCCTACATTTTGAGCAAGAAAATGTGTTTGCAAATGTCAGCATTGTCCGCTCGCCTATGTTTTAAGATTAGGTGATATAGGCTTTCGCGGACAACAGTAACAGTAAGGGAAACTGATTTTCTCAAAAACAAGATTACTCGGCACTGATATCCGCGATTGCGGAATTTGATGGCAAGCGAGAAAGGTTGACAGATTTGTGTCACTATTGTCCGGAAATTTATGTCACTAACTTCCAGCTAAGGTAACTAGTTTCTGCGCAAGACTTCCACAGCTGATTAAAAGAGGAAAAAGTGGGATATAATTGGTTCTTCTTATCAAAATGCAGTGAGAGGTAATTATAATTTCAATCCATCAAAGTTTTGAAGTTAAATTAAGGGTTCAAAGCTTAACTTAAATTGGGTTGAACTTACAGTAATGGACAATTTTCCGTCATGGCTTCTGAAACTGATTAAAGGAGAAAAAGTGGACTTTAATTATGAAATGAGGGATAATTATATTAATTCGTCAAATTTTGAATATAAATTAAAGGTTAAAGTGCAGTGATGACGATACCCCTGCTCATAAATTGCGGACATTGATGACTTAAAAACGTGATTTTTCCAAGATCAGTGACGGAATTTTGTAAGGATTGTCCACAATTTAATTATATTTCTTCTACGCGGTAAGTAGTGACAAAATGTTGTCACTCATTTTCGCAAACGCGGACGCTGTGAATCTATAGGATTGGCGACGTAATGTGATCGGCCAAAACTGACTGAACAAAAAAACAGTTGATCACATAGTCCCCCCACCCACCAACACAGACAAAGGTGGGGTCGGAACAATTAAAACTGTTTTGCGGACCTATGCAACAAAAGCATTAATGACTTCAGTTAAAAATGAAATTTTGGTATGTTACTATTCGTTTGGCAAATACACTATAGGGGTTTAGACTAAGGTTATTTGCTAGCTTTAATTCTTCATTTTGAATTATCTAAGTTGATGCCATAGAAATAAAGTTTGTTGTTAATATAAAAGCGACTGTGAGCGAAAGCGAAGCAAAACCATTGTAGCTTAGTGGTTAAAATGTCAGACTGACATCCTGGAGCCCCGGTTTATGTTTTGCATGCTTGTGTTACAGCACAGTTGTGCGCGTGAAGAGACATGATGAGGTGCTGATGTTCCTGGTGAGATTTCTGCTCTTCAAACTCATGTTCATGTCTGGAGTGGTCAAACTCAGAAGCTACTGTCCAACTTGGTAAGTCACTACACTCTACTCATCCTTTTATCTGCAAAATATTTGTCATTACAACTTCTGATTTTAAGTTTTTGTTGCTTACGGAGAAAGATGTATGAACATGTTAGTATGGGAATTTGTGCCAAACATCTTACGCTCGTTTGAAACAACCATATCCGAGGTCATATATGATTCCATAGAAAAGTACACAAATGTAATGTACGATATTGGTGCGCTCAATTTGCCCGACGTTTGTTGGTTGGGTTCGCATATACTTCAACTCTCCCTCTTAGGACTTAAGCGTTCAATTACTTGATGTACTCCCCTAAAGTATTATTTTTTGTTCAGGTGGGATCTGAGTGCCCTGAAGTACCACTTTGAGACCCAGTGTATCCCCACTCCCCTCGCATGGTTCGCCCACTCTCTCCTCCCTCTCTGGTTCCTCAGACTGTCTGTAGTGGCTGTCTACGTCATTGAGATCGCACTCCCTTTCTATCTTCTATCACCTATCAAGGTCAGTGACAAAGAGAACTCCATTTGTGAACCCCAGTTTAGTGGGTGCATATTATTTGCACCCCCATCCCCCTAGACACAGTTGCAATATTGCTATATAATGATTTACTACGTAACGACATGTGCTCTGTAAGGGGGGACAGAACGTACTTGGGGAGAGTAGGCACAAACGGAAAAGATCCGAGAACTAACAACTATTTAAAACCGTGACACGAAAGTTTGCACTCCGAGGTATATACATTAGTTTCTTTAATTTCATTATTGAGAAAATAGTTGAAGGGATCTAGACATACCTTAAAAACAAGACAAGTCTTTCGAGACTCCGAAGAATCTCATCAAGATCGTCATGGAAACTAAGATCCTTGGTCCACCCGCCAAACAAAACCACAGAAATAGAACCAGGGTAGCCATGATTCTATTCACGATATCTGATTAGTTGAAATTTGCAGTATTAATGTTTATCCCAAGCACGTTCTGAACTATTGTTGTTTCTGGATGTTCGGTTTAAAATAGTTGTTTATTTGAAGTGAATCTGAGAGCAGAAAAAGGCTCGTTTGTTTTTATCGTACCCACCCACAACGCGGTATGAAAATTTGCTCAAAACAACACCCGATAACTCTAACGCGAACAGGTATCTTACTTCTTAGAGATTTTATTTATATTAACAAACGTTTAAATAAAAACCTACCTATAAATACTACATGGAATCTAGGTGAAGGATTCAAATTCTGAAGTCAATGTGTACCAACTAGTCTCTTGTTCCAGGCACAACGCAAATTGGCTATATATTCAATCATATTCCTGATGTGTACTATAGTCCTGAGTGGCAACTACACTTTCTTCAATCTTCTCACAATTGGACTCTGCCTGGGAAGTCTGCAGGACAGTGACTATACATCCATACTGCATAGCAGCCACAGAAGCAACGGTAAAACAATTATAATGGACTGATTTTTGCGCAGTCCAAGTGGGGGGGGGGGGGTGGTTCCAAAAGAAAATGTTTGCGGCCGTTTGTTTTTTTTCTGTGTGCTATCCCACCCGGTTGTTTTGATTGCGCTCAATTTTAAACGTCGAGGAAATATTGTGGATTAGAAAAATTGAATGACTCTCAGTAATCTCGAGATAATGAGAAAGAAAAAGTAATTCTTGAAGTTCATTCAGCAAGTCTCCAACTTTATTCAAGATTTTTAAACCCTTTTCTCCGTAACCTCGGCTACAATTTTTAATGCTCCTAATTTAGCTCCTTTTATATGGAAGAATCTGTTTCAGAGTTTGAAGAGAATGAGACAAAGACAAGTATCAAATCATCAATAACATCAGAACCTTCAAAGTTAAGTCCAATGTGGGGTGCAACCTCCCGTGCCTTGTGTTGGTTCATGGACATCGGACTTTTTTACTGGACTGTGCGGTTGTTCAAACTGAAACTTAACACAACATCACTAAGTGTAGATTCTTCTGTCAACTTCAGCTTTGACGAATTCCAGTCGTTTGTCAACACGTCGGTGGTGGTTGCGATAGTTCTCGCCACCGTTACGTTGCTGTGGATTGTGGTTAAGAATGTGGTCAGTTCCCTGATGTGTGAAAATGGGATTGTCTGGAAGATATGGTCCGCTTCTCAGACCATATTTTGGGGGTAAGAAGAGCAAATTGAAATCGTATTAATTACTATAGAAATCGTCAATCTATAAATAGTCAAATCTCTGCAAAGAATGAGCTTCAGAGACAAAGCAACGTGATTCAAGCAACGTGAGACATCATGTTAACTGAACATTTGAAACGAAAGGAAGCTTGATTAAAATGAAATCCAAGTTGAAATCAAAGGAAGATATTGAGAGAGCAGTTTGCATCAAAATATCAGCATTTCATCTCAATTATTCTGGAAGAAACATTGTTACTCGGGTTAATGTATTCTTTGGCAATTTTTTCCATTTATTGTGCGCAATGGCGTTGAGTATTCCCGAGAGGAACAAGCCACTTGAGAAATTCGGACACAAACCCAGAACCTTGTAGTGGTCGAGATTTTAGCCATAATTTCGAAGTGACTTCGGCAGAATCACGTAATCATTTTAAAACAAGCATTGTGCAGTGCACTTTTGCTTTTTTTGTTCCATTGAAAACTCTGGCACTACAGATTTTTCTCCATTTTGTAATTTGAAGCATTATTAATAGCCGTCGTCAGCCTCTCAACGGCTATTATTTAGGCTCTCCGTTTTAAACGATAACTTTTCCAACTTATATCTGTATCTGCTTCTATCACTATTATACGGCACGCAAGTCTATTCTTTCGCAGCTATTCCGGCTATCTGCCGGTTTTTTTTCAATTTTTATCGCATTTTTCTAAACGGTTTTTTTTTCAATCCATTAACAGTCCATTCTAGGTCTAGTTTTCTGTTGAGTAAACGAGAAGTCTTTGAATTGTTTCATAACTTGTCCTGCTATGTTTTTAATTCGCTTTACCTTTTGATCACGTTTTTGTTTTATATAAGTCACGATTTCTGAGTTTGACTCGTGACGTACCTGACTCGCTGTTACAACTGAACGGATTTTAAATTTTTCCCGCATTGAATTATGCAATATATTGAATGTCAAAGAAAAATAAAAAAAAACGTGATTAACCGATAAAGCCTGATCATAGTGCATTAACTTATCAAAGTTCATTAGAACACCTGCTGATTGACATTAGTATTATAGAAGCTGAATTAAGTATAGATATAGAATCTAACTAAAACTGCACACCAAATTAGAAGACTTGTTGAAACTTTGATAGAACTTTCGAAGATAAATTCTGTCAATTTATCTCTTCTTTTTCTCTTTCAATCCTGATGTACGTCAAGCACGTCAGCTGCGGCTATTTTCCGGCTATGTATTTGAACTTGTGTCTTTTTTACTAACCATTTTTGCTTGACCGTTTTGACGCCTCGAAGAGGGATAATGATTGAACGTCTTTTTTGTCGGTAATTTTTGAGTGTACTTGAAACAAGATTTAAAAGTCAAAGCTGCATGTGAAAACGAAGTGTTTAGTTCAATCGGCTGGACGAATGGAAGAACACAGAGATGAGAGAGTTGTTTTTGTGTTCTTGTCGGTTTTTGATAGATAGCAAGTAGGTGTAAATTAAAGTGAGCTAAATTTGATCACGTGCAGCTTTTTCGAAGCAGTTTTAACTCCAATTCCTTTAAAGGAGATTTCGCATTTTTTAAGCTTATTGAAAATTTTTGCCATTTTTTGTGTTTTCTCAGCCCTAGGTGTCAAGGAACTTCCTCTGGCGTTTAATAGTAGGTTACTGCATAGTTTCTAGTGGTAATGAAATGGTTTTCAACATTTTAAAATCACAAATTTTAGATTTTTTTTACAATACTTGTAATTTTTTTGACATTTATTGTCATTATTAGAGTGTTTCCAGACCCAGGGGCAAGAAAAACTCCTTAAGGTTTGATAATAAGTTAATGAAAAAATTTTGGACATTGAATTTTATCATGTTTCAAGTTTTTATCATGTTTCAAGTTTATGGATCTTTAAGCCAGTGAAACTGTTTTTAAGGCTTGAAATAAGGATACTGGATAGTCTCTTGAGACAATGTAATGGTTCTGAAGATATTAATATCTCAAATCTTGGAGATGGGTAACATGACAGAGCTCCAGAGACAAAAACTGTTTTTAACTTTTATTTGGGAAATTGGGAAACTTTTCTTTTTTTATCACTTCTTTTTTCTATATGATTTAAATACTAACAAGGCTAGAAAACTAAAACTTGCAGAGTACAACTCTCTCTCTCTCTCTCTCTCTCTTTAATCTTTTGTTAATGCCGCACTTCAGCTGCTGCTATGTAGCGTGATGTCATGATCTATTGCCTTCTTTAAGACTGAATTATAGTAGAAATGTTTTATCATAAATGAATCAACTAGCACTTTTTAGGAAATCATTGTTAATTGCTCCCAAACGAAAATTTTAGTAAATGGTTGTTTGAGCAATTAGGCCGACGTTAATCGGTTTTGTTTAAGTTTCTATTTTCTCTGTTTGATTAATAGCCTCAGCGATAACTGGGGCTTTTAGCGACCCTCGCTTTTTTTTCGCCAAGACTTAGGACCAATTGTTTAGGACAATATGAGTCACAACCACTTACAATCTGCTTTTTGTTCATTCATTCATGCAAATGCAACTGGATTGCTTGCGTGACGTCTTTTTCTCTTAGTAGAGCGAGTTTATTTATTTGTGGGATTAACTTTTTGGTCCCACCTCACTCTTCAAAAATGACTTCCTCACTCTGAAATTGACTTGAATTTAATTCAAAGAGATAAGTGAGTGTGTGTCACTCTAATTGATGGTTATTTGAAAGCAGCTAATGGGTGCAGCAATATATTGTTATGGAGGCACCAATAAGTTATACAGATTCAAAATCAAAATATTACGTCTCAGCATTTAAGATTTTTTTCGTGTTTTTCGTTTATTTTTTACGACTGCAGATTCTGCAAATGCTATTATGGCTATTTTCTGGCAATCTGTCAGCTTTGTTCTCGTTGTTGCTGATATTTTTCTTGGTCTATTTTTAAGTAAGAGCTGTGTTATTGGTTTTGCTACTATGAAGTGACTTTTTCAGGCTGGACCTGCCGCTTATCACTGAAATAAATTTAAGTTTTCTGATTTTTTAATAGCCGCACAGCGATAGCTAGGGCTATTATTGGCCTTCTCTTGGTTTTTTACAATTCAAAGAATTTGAATTGTATTGGTGCGCTGTGTTTTTTTTTATGTGTTCACATATTTTTCAATTACTTGATCTTTCAAAACGGGATAAACAGGTAAAGCCCAGCGGGCATTTAGTTTCATTAGAGGCGCAAAGCGGGCTTCAGTAGTCCTTCAAGTGCTTATAGTGGTGCAGCTGCTGGGATGGCCCTAATTTAAGGTTAAAAGGTCATTTTTAGGAGTTTTTGGGCTCAAAATGGTGCAATTTTTCATGTTTTTTTTTTGTGATTTTTTGTTTTGATTAGTCTTAGGTTGAAGATTTCAAAAGTTGTTGAAGGCCTTTTGCGAGACAAAATTGCTTGTCATGACCATTTTATGAGCTATATGTTTTGGTACTACAAACACAAACACGCAAAATGAAACTAATTTTGCAATTTTTTTCTGGTTTTTTGAAAATTTTTGTCATTTTCTGAGTTTTTTTAGCCTTAGGTGTCAACAAACCTCCTCTGGGGTTTGATAAAATGTTAGATGATAGATTACTGCATAATTTCTAGTGTTAATGGAATGGTTTTTATGTTTTTGCCATCATGAAGTTTGGAATTTTTTGACAAAACTTGCAATTTTTTCATATTTTTTAACATTTATTGTCATTATTCAAGAAGATTTTTTAGTTGCCATGGATTAGGTTTCAACTTTTGATCGTCACAAACTAGCAATTTTTTTCAGTTTTTCCAGCTTGAGGGACCAGCAATCTCAAAGCAATCTCCCTTGAGGTTTGTTAAAAGGGCACTGTATAGTTTCTATTAACAATGGAATGGTTTTTAACATTTTAATGTCTCGAATTTTAGAGTTTTTTGATAAAATCTGCATTTTTTTCATGGCTTCCTTAAGTTTTTGTCATTTTTGATATTCGTCCATTCTCAGGTGCGAGAAAACATATTCCACGTTCTGATAAAAAGTTACTGCATGATTTTTAGTTTCAATGGATTTGTTTTCAACAATTTAACCTTTCGACTTTTTGGAGTTTTTTGACAAAATTTGCAATTTTCAAGTTTTTTTTTCAAATCATTTGAATTTTTTGCCTCAGTAGCTAAGTAACCTCATCCAGGGTTTGACAGTATGCTATTAAATAGTTGCTGGGGGCAATTGAATGGCTTTCAACATCTTAATAGAACGAATTTCTATTTTTTGAAGTTTGAAATTTTTTCTAAAAATTATTGCCTATCAATCTGAGCCAATGAGTTTTTTAAAGCTTGGAATTGGGTTACTGGATAGCCTCTAGAGACACAGAAATGATTCTGAATATATTTATCTCACGGTTTTCCGCATCATTTCTTTATAATTTGCAATTGATTTCTTTCTTTTCTAAATTTTTTGTTCATTTTCGAGTTAATCGATCTTCAAGGGCCAATGAATGTTTTTCAGGTCTTGCAGATATACTACTGGACGGATTTCAGAAACAAAAATTGGCTTTTAACATATTTTTGCAATAGGTATTTTAAAAGGGAAAAAATTTTGCTTTAGGTTTAAAAGCTTCAAGAGTTTTAGCAATGAGTATATTTTTGTTTAGTTTTGATTCTTTTAGTTTCATTTTTTGATGATTTTGTTTGTGTTCTGGCTGGCATTGTTCAATTGATCTGATGGTCATGTAGAGTACGTCTGAGTTTTTCATTCAATTCTTTGAATTGAGTTTCAGGACTTGTCCTGCTATGTTTTTTTTATTTCGTCGTTTTGATTTTTGTAACGACCATATGACGTCACAGCCACTTTTTGTTCATTCGTTCATGCAATTTTAACTGAATTGCATGTGTGACGTCATTTTTCGCTCTTAGTGGAGCGAGTTTTTTTTGTTCATTCGCGCGATTAAATTTTTGGTCACACTTGACTTACCTCACTCTCAAAAATGACTTCCTCTTTTTGAAATTGACTTTTATTTACTTTAATTCAAAGAGATAAGGTCAAATGGGTGTGTGTCACTCTAAATGAAGGTTATTTGAGATCAGCTAATAGAGGCAGCAATAACTTTATACAGATTTTTAATCAAAATATAACATATCAGCCTTCAATGAAAAGACGAATTTCTTTGGTCTGTCTTTTTTACTGGTTTTTTTTAGACTGCCGATCTACAAATCTATTGCGGCTATTTTCTGGCTATCTGCCAGCTATGTTTTCTTTTTTGTTCTTTGCAACTGTTTTAAGTTATGTCCTAATTCTGCGACAAGTATGGGTGGGTGATTGATATACCAGACTATGTAATTGAAAATTTTTCAGAGTAATGGTTGGCATTTTGTAGAGAAAACCTTTTTTCCGATTTTCTTTTCATTTCCTTTCCCTTTCCTTGGTTTTCTCATGAAAACGTTTTGTTAGGATGTCTGTCAAATGGTAATATTTTTTTGCGAGATTTTTGTATAACAAGGTCCTAGTAGTTTTTGACAGTAGTTTTTTGGAGTCAAAACTAAAAGTAAATTTTTTCAGATGCTATATCAGTTTTTGCCGGTTATTCTTCCTGTTATTGTTTAACAGTGGTTCTCGTAATTATTTAGCATGTACATTAGGTCAATGAGGACAGTCAATATTCTACTTTGAGTCGTTTCCGAGATTCTTCCATCTATATATGCCCTTTTGTTCTAGAACATTCTTTGACTTCTTCAGTGATTTTTTCTTGCTTGCGTTCTTAATTTTTGAGTGATCTAAGTTGCTCCCTTTCTGAATTAAAGTTGGTGCCTGCTTTATTTTGATTTCGTTTGCAGGTGTGTTGCATTCCTGCTTCTGACGATGTCGTTTGTGCCAATTGTGCAGTTGACAGACAGGGAGGGTGAGAGTGTGGTGCCTGAGTTTGCAGACTCGCTGTACTTCTCCCTTCAAGAGTACAGAGTGTCAAACAGCTATGGACTGTTCAGACGTATGACTGGAGTCCACGGCAGACCAGAGGTCGTTCTCGAAGGTTGGTCAATCTCTGTTTCTGCTTTGTAATTTTGTCAATTTGGTCTTGAAGCTTAATCGCGGATTTAATTATTGCATACGACCCTGCTGTAATGTGCTCTTAGCAAATCGTTGGCATAACTAGGTTGTAGTGGAAAAATGGGGTTTATGTGCAAAAATAAAAATTTACTTTAAAATGGGGACATTATTCAAAATGAAACCACAATTTTGAATTCACAATGTGTGCATGTGTTAAATTATAAATTAACATCTGTGGTTGGTTAATTTGGGATGTGAAAGAATCCCATGTTAACTTTCTGTGGTTGCTTTTTTTAATCATTATCACCATTGTGTTCTCAAAGTTGTGGTTTTATTTTGATGAATGTCCTAATTTTGTGTCCACAAAACCCTTTTTCCAGTACTCTAGATGGTTGAAAATCGAAATAATTTGATACACATCTCGTAGAACGAAAGAGTAAAATCTCTGTTCGAGAACTCCCTGGCAGTTATAAAATTAACTAATCGTTTATTCTAACCTCGTTTTACTAACTAGAAACCATAATAGCATGCAACATATTAGAGGTCATATTAGTAGACGTGTAGATATAATAGAGAGATAAATCATCGGTCAACATTAAATCGGAAACGTAAAAGTCATGAGTTTTATATCAGTTTCAAATTTGTTTGACAGCCATGGCTTATGATTAATTTTCTCTATCTCTATAACTCACATCTGACCTCACCCCCCCCCCCCCCCCAGTACGCTAAGTGCCACCCAGTTATGAAAAACGTGCTACTACCTAGTAAATGATGATGCGGTATTATAACATGTACCCTTGGGGTTAAAAAACATACACAATTTAAGCTAGGGGGAGGGGAGAAATAGAAAAATTCCTCAAAAGATGTATTTTTCAAGTGGATCATTCATTGCAGGTAGTGCTTCGAAAGACGGACCCTGGAAAGAACTTCACTTTCTCTACAAGCCAGGCAATCTCTCGTCATCTCCCCCGTGGGTTGCACCGCACCAGCCTCGTCTCGACTGGCAAATGTGGTTCGCCGCGCTCTCAACCCCAGATTTCTCCACCCCTTGGTTCCACACGTTTATCTATCGCGTGTTAAAAGGACAACCAGAAGTTGTCGCTTTGTTAGATGACAACGCGAACGGAGATCTGATTAACTCCACTGCCGCAAAACCACCGCCAGCTTTCATAAGAGCCGTTAAATACAAGTATGTCCACAATACGTAAACGCGTGTTTTTGATGTTGAAGATTCATGTCTACTAATGATAAAGGCCTCAGCATTAACAATTTCAAAATTTCGTAAAGTCATTGTTAAGCTAGGCTCATCGCTTACTTTTGAGTTTTTTGCGCCTTTCTCAGACAGCTGTGGCAATATTTAGTCGCCACTTTCCGCGTAGAGTCACTGTTTTAGCGTTAAAAAAGTCAATCGTCAAACGCGGAAGCAAAACGTGATTCAGACTCGAGATATCATCAACCGTATCTGGACAAAACAGTCCCAAAGTGCAAAATTTTCCCGGACAAAAGAGTCCCAGACAAAATGTAATCATCAACATCGTCTTTCTTTATCCACCCCTTCTAGACCCAGAATTGTTCCGAATAAATATGTGTTGACCATCATGAGGGTTGACGAGGCTCTGAAGCCTGATGATCTCTCTGGTCTGAGCGATGCATGTGCCTAATTTACATGTGCCAAAATATGACCCTTAGATTGGTAAACCAATTGAAATATGTTTGACGTTGATTGTTTCCTACTGTTTCCATCCCTTGTCAATTATTCGAGTTCGTGATTTATTTCTTTAAACTAAGTATTCAACTTCATAATTTTCAGTCTAAACCCAAGCAACGCTCTATGAGACTGATCATGTGAATAATCAGATCTAACCCCCCCCCCCCCCCCCAAAAAAAAAAGCTTTGTGGGCATATAGCTTTTACGCCCCCGCTCGCCCTTGCTATTTTTTTTACATAGTAACATGCCACATAACAACTTAAGAATTGTAATGGGGGGGGGGGGGGGAGGATAGGTCCGAATAATCCACGAAACATTGTTTACCTCTCTTATTCTGCTGAGAGATATTAATTGTAAGAAAATCTTCAATGGTTGTTTCAGATATTTCTTCACAAAAGGACATCAAAGCAAAAACTGGTGGCGTCGAGAAAAGGAACAACGTCTCTACTCCGATCCCCTGAGCCTTAAATCTCAGAAGCTAGTTGACCATCTGAATCGATACTCGATCAAAACAGTCACACCACCGAAATACTCTCCAAATTGGCCCTTTTATAGACGGGTACTTTACACTCTAAGGCCCCAGGCACATACTCAGATTCACAACATATCTGGTGATGCTTTGGTTTGGAGTTTATTGTTGCCTTTGATTGCAATGAAACTGGGCAAAGTGTTCTCGCCCAAATACCCAATTAAGTTGTTCTACCTCTAACCGATAAACCATCCCCTTTGGCCTCCTACCTTTTGGGTAGTTTTCGGGTCTTTCACCATTATAGACCATATAGTCCCAGAGTCATATAGAGTATCCCCCGCTCATCAATTACCGTAAATATACAACAATGGGGGCTATAAAGGAAAGACCTGTTTTCTTTTCCCTAGGAAGTCGATAGATGATGTTGTAAGCACTAATAATTGTATATGATAATTGTTATGGATGTGGCTGGTTCATATCAGAGAAAATTTGGAACTTTCGACCTAATCAAACAATTATTAGTCTAAAAACAGCCTTATTTCGTTAACTAAGTCTAGTGAACGCAAATTTTTTCTCGGGTATTATAAAGCAGTTGAATTTATTTTCACTAATTCCTCTTGAAATTTTGAAATTAGCGTCTATGTCGCGACATGGTAACTGCCCCGTAAGAACATAGCATAATTGAGATACTTATTATCATCAACGTTCAAATTTTAGTTTATCAGTAACGATCGGATTCAGTGTTTAAAACTGAGCTGGTGGCAAAATTTTCTGTTCAAAATGTTGCTTGAAGCAACCTAATATTTTCCCTCATAAAAAGTCTTTATGGAGTGCAGTGTGTTTTGAATTGATATATTCCTAAAATATACTATTTGTCGATTAATGTTACAGAAGAGCATTATTTTCTTTGCTTTCATGATATTATAAATGTGCTTCAATGCCTGAATGTAATTATTGTGTTGTGGTTGTGTGATGACTAACTTACAAAGTTAGTTTAAGAAACATTCTATAACTAACTGATAGCATGTTTATAAAGAAAGTTTCTACCGTGCAATGCTGAAGTATTGTTTACTGCAGTCTTTTGAGAGAACCAAGTTTTGAGAGAATTATAGGCAAATAGTTTGAAAGAATGGTAACTGGACAATAGACCGAAAGGGTAATAGATCGAAAAGGGTAAAATTAGGACAGTATACCGAAAATTAAACACTGTTATTGGTTGAAAATAAGCGATATTTATGAGTTTTCACGAGGTCTACGGCCCGTGGGACTTTTTATGAATCTTGCATAACCAAACTTTTGAATAATTTTGGTCATTTTGATTTCGGTCTTTGTTTTCAAATTTTGTGATCAAATTTGATTAACGATCGACTGTCCGAATTTTGCTTCTCGACCGACTGTCTTTGATCTATTGTCCAAGCACCAGAAAGAATAGCTATGCATAGTCGATTTAATATTTTGACCGTTGTTTGTGGTTGTTTGCAGCCTTTAACCAGTTTGGTTTGTTTTGATTTCAGATCAGTTTTGGGTCTGGTCTAATTTGATGTTGTTTCAAATTGAGTAACGTTGGTCATTGTACGTCTTATTGCCAGGACTTCGGACATCCCCACTCAACGAGGGAATATCACCCTCCTTTCGATTCAATCAGTGAATGAAAATTAATCGATTACTTGGATGAAAATAGTTCTGAGTTAACTAGTTATTGATAATTGATTTTACCAAGTGATTACTCAAAATGCCTTCACTTACCTCCTTACCAACGTGTGTTGTGGATTGTGGAACTGGGTTTACGAAATTGGGTTTCTCGGGTAACAAGACCCCACAGAATATTATTCCGACTGCTATCGGAATCAAGGAGACGGCTGGATTGGGCGAGGCTTCCAGAGGAATTTTGGGAAGGAATGTGTTGAGTGATCTTGACTTTGTTATTGGTTAGTTTAATAATAGCCCCACTCATCTTCTCGGCTCCATTATCCGCCCCTATATCGGCCCCCTGTATCCTCTCATAGGAAACAGGACTATGTCTAACAACAAAATGAAATCGAAATAGTGCCAACTTTAAAATAGGGCCAACAGTTTATCACCAAAAGTCACATTTTAAAAATGCCACTATATTTGTTTCATTTTTTCAATTTAATTTTCAATAGTCGATAATAACCTGAAGTGGCGCAATTTTATTTGAGCCTCTTAATGAACTTGTCGCAACCGTAAGCTAAACGCCACTCCCACCCTCTTCCCCCGCCCACGAGACCCCTCCCCTTAGGTTTGACTGTTAGTTTTTCATTTGTAAATTATGCCAGGTGAGGGCTGGATGTAGTCAATTATCTCACTGGCAGTTTTCTTAAGTGCAGTTATCGGCTAACATATTTGGTAATGTCGTTTTCGGGTATTGGGTCGCTTGTCTTTACACCATATCAACTAATAAGTAGCCAATGAGCACGGTAATAAGTATCTCCTCTCGCTATGTACAAAACGTCCAACTAAAACTACACAGATTTCACTGCGTTTTTGAGATGAAATTAGAGGACGGCATTAAGTGTTTTATAACCGCAAAGCTGTAAGCTAATCTGATCGTAGCCATTCTGAGGTTGTCGTGGTTTTTAGTAGCTGCCAGCCGATAACATACGCATCTACATCCTCTATTGTAACCATTTTTAATTGCTCTCGAATGAAGTTAGAAGCATTTGTTGAAAACATGTGTCTTTATGTTTAACGCCATTGATTTTCTGAAGTGTATGTGGTCTAAAATTCTAAAGCTGCCAACGTAATTTATACTACATAGTTGAAAAGAATCAATTTTTTAAAGAATTATTTTTCAGAAGACAAAAAAATCAAATAATTAGTTGGTCGGTTGTAATATTTCATCATTTGCAATTTTATTACTAGAGAGTTTTACTGAGCTTAAAAAGAAAAAGGTTTGTAGCAAAAGACCTTGTTATTAGTACAAATGTCATTCAGAAAAGTCAGGTATCTGTTGCTATCTACATCTACTGACCAGAAAATATATTTCTCGGCTGTTTCTGCGATGTGCTTGCTATGTTAGAAGGTCGTATATTGTGCAAAATTTTCGAGACCACACGTGCGTCTTGTTTTTTTGTTAGCAAAGTCTCAGTTTTAAATATAAATTACTCCTATTTTTTCATTTTTTGGAGACAAAATTTTGATGTATTTTATGCCGCTGTATAAAAGCCCGTGTATACTTCTGAATATTCGGTTACTATCATGTCTTTTTTATAGTGATGGAGAAATGAGTTCACGGAGCCCTGATGCTCGCGAAAATGAGTCGTAATTAATTGCTCTCAAAGTTTATAGCAATTATATTCTGTGGTCTTTTCAATGCAATTTTTTGCGTGACCGATTTTTGTCTGTCTCTTTCAACTTTTTGTCCTTGAGAACGAGATAAATAGGTACCGCCCGGTTGGCATTAAGTTTTCGAGCCTCTCTTCCTACTAGACTCTAAGTATGCTTTTATTCGAAATCTTTTTGGAGACATTAATTCATGGTGTGAAGGGAGTTTGACCCCCTCCCCCACTAGCAATCCCAACCCCCTGCATATCAGTGCACCTGTAACCCAGCGCGCTCGACCTTCCACGGGCTTCCCCACGCTCCTTCAATTAAGCTGAAGCTGGTCTCCCTAAACCCCAACTAGCAACTGATGAAGACAACCGCTCGCCGGTCGTTTGAGAGACCAGAAAATTTGCACGACGTTAGTCGGATATGTTTATTAATTGCTCTCTCGGTCGAAGTTTGGAGCCGTTATTATCGTCGTGAGTGTCGTTTTTATGTTTAGTTGAATTTATGTGGTATACTTTTTGAATTTCGTATGGTTTGAATTGCTTTCTTTCTTATAATTTCAAGCAGCTTAAATCAATTGGAGAGATTTTACTGTAAAGTTATAAATAACATTTGCGCCGAAATTGGTTTCATTTTTCAATTTAATGCAGTTAATGGTCTAATGACATCCTTTGAAGCCCATTAGTCGGAACCCTGCTACAGTCGCTCCCCATCTGTGGATTGATCACACTTTGTTCTCCCTTAGTCGGGTTTTGTTTTTGTGTTGGAAAATCCAATTAATGTTTTGATTCGCTGAAATTTTTAGGTGATGACGCTCTATCAAATCCAGCATATGCAGCCAAATACCCAATCAAGCATGGAATAGTTGAGGACTGGGATCTGATGGAACGATTTCTAGAAAGAGTCATCTTCAAACATCTTCAGGTTTATTTACAATTTTTCACAGTTCTGTCATAATTTAGAATCGGTTGAAACGCTAGAGAAAATAGTAACCGCCTTTCGTGCAACTCTTTTCTCTTAAGTCTTTCAACCAGGGTCATTATTTGGTTTTAAATGAAGTTTGTTTTTATCGTTTAGCAGGTGTCGTTTTTTTCGATGTTATGGCTGACTGATTGAACGCGTTTAGTCGAAACTGATTGATTGCATTTCGGCATAGATTGGCGGTATAAAGGCGATTTTAAATGTTATAGATCGCAAATCAATAACAAGAAAATTAGTTCTTACTGCGTTTTTTGTTGTAACATTGTTCCAAAATTAAATGATTAAAAATGCTTCTTGGAACGCTTTCTTGGGACTTTGAAGTGATTTGAAGTTAATATCTATGGGTCAAAATATTTATACTTATGGAACGGAAAGTTTCATCTCTACTAATCTCTGATATAAATTGTTTTTAAGTAGAATGGACAATTGTTTGCAACTTCATGTCATGAATTATAAATTAGTTCAATTATATTATAAGTTATAAATTATATATGTTATAAATGATGTGTCATAATATTAAATCTACTCGACTTGACAATGATTTTGACTTTTGTTCCAGGTAGATCCAGCTGACCACACTTTTCTGTTGACTGAGCCACCTCTGAACACTCCAGAGAACAGAGAATTCACAGCAGAGATCATGTTCGAGTCATTCAATGTCCCAGCACTATACATTGCTGTACAGGCTGTGTTGGCCTTGGCCGCCTCCTGGCTCCATAGACCAGACAACGAGCGAGTACTAACTGGTTAGTTGAGTTACGTTTTTAATTGCTCTCGAACGAAGATTGAAGCAATTATTGTAAATGTGTCTTTTTTATTAATAGCCGCACAGCGGTAGCTGTGGCTATTATTGGCCTTTTCTTGGTTTTTACGACTCGAAGAGGAGCATTGGTTTTCTTATGTTTTTTTTTACCTGAAGTACTATTTGTTCAGGGGGCGTTTTGACCTTAAAGCAAAAGTGAGTAAGATTGCCATGTGAACTAACTTTTTCCGAGCGAGAAAAGTTGTCTATTCATGCGCTGCATTCAGTGAATGCCTTTTTGACGTTGAAAAGAGTTTTTGAGAGATTGGCGCATATAAATGACAGTTTTTAGCCGTGTTTTCGTCCATTTGGCCCAAATTTTTTATTGTAACTTGGTTTTTTGTTAGAAAAAAATTGATCGATGCCGCATGAGTATGCAACCATCTGAAATTGATACCACAATGTTTCTGAGAGCTTAATAATGCATTCCTATTGTAAAATTGGCCCATATTTTTCATTTTCTTTTAATTTC
This sequence comes from Convolutriloba macropyga, assembly GCF_964194025.1. Taxonomy (NCBI): domain Eukaryota; kingdom Metazoa; phylum Xenacoelomorpha; order Acoela; family Convolutidae; genus Convolutriloba; species Convolutriloba macropyga. The sequence goes on from NC_134478.1 coordinate 54,980,025, forward strand.
TTCCTTTTGGCTCTTTGAGTGGACTTTTTTTAAAAATCAAATTAGTAGATGTATCAACGTATTTCTGATATTTCCTGTTTTGGATGCCTTTTTTTACGTGAGGTGCTTTTGTTTTTATAAAATTGTACACATACTAATGCGATAATGACGGTTTTTGTCAAATTTTACTAAGTTTTTTGTTTCTACGTTAGTTTTTTTATCATGAAAAGTCTTTTCGTCAACCATCGGTGTTTTTGCTTTCCTATTGATGCTAATTGAATTGGTTTCGGCGATAACTATTTAAAATTCAGTGAAAATTTTTACCATATTTTGAACATTTTTTTTCATTGTTTTACTGTTTCGCAATTGAGCTGTTTTCACTTTGAGACAGGAAGATAGCTATGTATTGTTCTTAACCCTTGATTGCTTAATAAAAAATCCATATTTTACCTCCATTTTTTATTTCGATTTTTAATTAGTTTGCAATATAGTTTCTTGGATTTTTCAGAAATTGCGAAATCTTTTTTACAATGTAATTAGTCTCTAAATTGTAGCATGTTTGTTGTTAACATTCTCCTAAGACCTATAAATTTTCGCCCTGGCTTTGTTAAATTGAAAATATCGATTTGAACTAATAATTGTTGTTTTTTTCCTTTGAATTTATTTTGTTCGCAATTGATTTTATTTATTATCATATGGCACTGAGGTTTTGACAGCTTCATTTTTACAAATTTGGCACAGCACTCTTTGGCGGCGAATAAACTGAGGTCATGGTTTTATACGAAATTTTGCGTTTGAATATTGTTCTGTCTCTGTAGTCTTTTTCATTATTAATTCTGATTTGATTAATTCTTGGTTTTTGTTTAGTATTAACGCGTTCTTTGTAATTTGAAGCGACAACTAATGTTTATAGTTAAAGCGACAAAGTTCATTTAGTTACCGATTGATTACTGTTTTTATATTGCAAAATAGTGTTTCGATTGAGAGAACTTACGGAAATTGATAAATGTTGTAACAATTTCTCGCAGTATTCAAATATTTCTTCCAGAATTTAGTTTTGGGAGTCTAACATGGCTTGACTTTTGCTGCTCGTGTGCTTTAATGTTTTCAATTGCATACAAAAAATTTGGCCTGTTTTGTATTTAGGTGTACTGTAATTTTTTAGTTCAGTTGGTTTTATGGGCTATCTTTATTTTTTACTGATTTTTTTCTTGTTTTAGTATTCACTTTAGTAGGAAACAGTTGATTTCAAAAGGTAATTCTTTGACGAAGAGGACTCTTCGAGTTGTTTCCGGATTTCTTCCGGCTTTGCTTTTTATTTCTTGCAAGATTTTTGTTACAACCATATGACTTCACAACCACTTTAAATAGACTTTTTGTTCATTTGTTCATGCAATTTCAACTAAATTTTGTGCGTGAGGTCATTTTTCAATCAGGAGCGAGTTTTTTTGTTCATCCACGTGATGAAGTTATTGGTCACTGTTTCTTATACTATCTTTTTGAGACTGCACATCTCCAGCTATGTTGAAAATGTTTGCGTGACGGTTTTCTAGACCATTCTTTCGATTTCACTTCTCCAGTTAGTTTTGCAAGCTTGACGTCTTGATTTTTGCGTGACCTAAATTGCTCTTATTCAGAAATTAAGCCTGTTGCTAAAACAAAACCGATTTTAAGAACAGCAATCACAAGACCGTGAAAGCTGAATGTTTAATGCTTGCGTCGTTTACTCCGGAAGTGGCGGGTTCGTACACCTCCATGGTTGGAGTTTTTTGCATCCATAAAAAATTATCTAGTCTAAAGCCCTCTCTGATTTAAAGTGCCCGGTCTGTCGTTCGTGCGCAATTTGTTCCACGTTAGTCGGTTTGTTCGGTTTATATTTGTCGATTACAATCGTGCGTGTTGTGCAGGAACTGTGATAGACAGCGGAGATGGAGTGACACACGTAATCCCAGTTGCAGACGGGTACGTGATCGGATCCCTGATTAAACACATTCCGATTGCGGGCAAGGACATCACCCAGTTCATCCAGAACCTCATCACAGAGAGGGGAGGGGAGGGAATCCCACCTGAGATGAAGAGAGAGGTCGCCACTACAATCAAGGAGAAGTACTGCTATGTGTGCTCAGACATCGTCAAGGAATTCAACAAGTGAGATTAATCACTTTCAAATTGATGTTCTTGATACTGAAATGACCAAAAAATCCCAAATACTTTCCTTTCCTTCCTCAAACCATACGTGCTTATTGGGCGCGTAATTTGTTTAGGCCCGCAAAGCAGTGTAATAATTTTTTCCTTAGTAGACATATGGTATAGAAACACAATAATGGGGGCTAATAAACAGAACTGAAAGGGAGGGAGGGGGATGGATATGATCTCAGTAAGGCGCGTTACTGTTGAACTGTTCATGGACTGTGTAATTAACAGGTTCGACAGTGACCCCGCGAAGAGCTTCAAAGTGCACGAGGGCGTGAACCCTGTGAACAAGCAGGGCTTCAAAGTGGATGTGGGCTACGAGAGGTTCCTGGGCCCAGAGATCTTCTTCCACCCTGAATTCGCGAATGCAGACTACACTACTAGCATTAGTGAAGTAGTAGACAAAGTCATCCAAAGTGCACCCATCGATAGCAGGTACTTTGGTCATCCCCTGTCATTATAGCCCAAACCCTATAACACCCATTATATCCTTAGCTTAGTGGCTAACGGTTGGTCCCCATCTTACCCTATGCTTGAAGCACGCATAGATATGATGTCAGCGTATTAGCCTGTTTGCCTGTGATGTCAGCGTTTTGCCTATTTGACAAGCCCTCATTTTCTCTCAACTCATGGAACTACGAATGCGACAACAAGGATTTTAATAATAGTTAATATGACAAACAAACTTGTGTAATTGTGATGTGTTGTGTGTTTAGACGTGGTCTGTACAAGAACATAGTGTTGTCCGGAGGCAGTACCATGTTCAACTACTTCGGTCGTAGACTGGAGAGAGATGTGAAGAAGATGAACGAGAAGAGATACGAAGAAACCCTCAAACTATCCACCGGAGACTTCAAACCAACTCCCGTTGAGGTAAAAATTTACATTCATTCATCCATGTCATAACATAAATCGAATCTATTATCCCCCCCCCCCCCCAGTGTTTTAATGACCCCAGCACTCGCAGTCGGGAGGTGGGTAGTAATACGCCGCCTCTAAAAGTTATATGCCGACTATAATAGAATGGATAAATCTCCGGGGTGAACACAGAGGGGGTTAAACGATAGAGGGGTGAATAAATCGGGGTGGAGAAGCGGGACCCCATCTCCGAGGAACTGTTTTTTTACCCCTGTGAACAAATTTTCTCTTCATATTCGTCTTCATAATTGTCTGCAATATATTTTGAGTGTAGAAACTTCAATATTAGGTGGTCAAATATGAGGTCTGTTGCTATTAAATTTAACGACTAGACGTGCACAATTTTTGTTCATTTATTGGTCTTCATATTTTAAGTGTCATTTAAGCATGCAACTTTGATACCGTTCTGTATTCCAGAAAATGAAGTGTTAAACATTGTTTCCTCTGTTATCCTCTAGCTTTAATTTGAAGGCCAATAAAGTCATGGCATACTGGTTTTCTGATGACAAATTAGTTTTTTCCACGTTGGTTAGTGATCACTAAAAGTTCTCTTTCAGATATCTAATTACAGACGCTTTTTGAAACATTAGCATGTTCGAGACTGCTAAAATAAAAAATCCACCGGCAATTGAGAATATTATACTGAACCGAAACAGTTCATAATGCAGCTGTCAATTTATATTCAACTATTATGGAGATTTTTTAATTACTCTCGAACGAAATTTGAAGCAATAATTGCAAACGTGTCTTTTTTTTGCAAAATTTTTGTCTGACCGTTTTGATTGTTCGAGTTACTTTTACGCCCTTGACTGGCGGATTTAGTTACTAATTTAGTTGTAACTGAGTTCAGTTACCCCCACCCTCCGACTGAAGCAGGCTGCAATAGATTCGTGCTCCCACTAGCCATTCGAGAGCAATTCTACCGACGTTAGCTGATTGTTTTTCCATAGAAATTATTTTCTATGAATTATTTTCTATTATTTTCTTAAAGATTAAGGAAAATTTTTAAGTCTTCTAGAAATTCTTGTCCTGTTCTAGGTCCAAGTGATCTCCCACTCGATGCAGAGATACGCGGTTTGGTTCGGAGGATCGATGGTCGCCTCAATGCCAGACTTCCCCTCAGTATGCAAGACTAAGGCAGAATACTTCGAATACGGACCCAGCATCTGTCGACACATCAACCCAATGTTCGGACAGATGACTTAAAGCAAAACAATCTACAGAAACGATCATTCAAATACCAAAAAGGAACTAACTGGGATGTTTATGACCTCTCAATCATCGTCACTGGTACTCAATTGGATTCTGAGATCAAGAGTCAAATTTTTTAAAGGTTTCTAGTCGAATTGGACTCGCATATAATAAGTATTAACCAACGTGAACAAATGAACTTCCCCTGTGGCCCTCAAAAACGGAAGATTTAACAACACAAAACAAGTCAATCGATAACGAGAAACCTCCCTAATCATTGAAATTCAACAGATTTCGTCCAATTAAAACGACACAACCTAATTGTGATCATTGAACAGCTCTCATGATGTGCAAAGGTCCTAACTGAATTAACTAAGTTATTCTCATGCACTAAATTTGATTTGAAATATGGTACCTTGCTTTCTCTTCTTTGACCATTTGGAAAAGCTTACCAAACAGACACAGTCTTAGAATTGTTGATCGTGAGAGTACTTAATGAATTAACTAATTAATATATCTCTATGCTAAAATTGTACAAATCTATTGTGAATTAGTTCTTTGCTTGTCAGGTGCTGTTGATATTTTTGTTTTCTCTCTTTCTTTTGATACTCACAACCACGGCACCCTCATGTGAAATTATGTAGAACAAATTTATGTCAATGCTTGGCCTATTTTCTGTGATTTTCTATTTTTGAAATTCATTGTTAATTACATTTTATCATTTTGAAAAAGCTATTAGGGGGATTTGTGTTCCAATCGTATTTTTTTGTGGGTGGGGGGAATTGGGAATTTTCTGCCGGCCTGAATTTTTATAAGCCAACTTCGGACAAAGACATTGAAGTAAAGTTCTCGTGATTTTAGTGAACCGGATCAATTTCTGCATTAATAGCCGTAAAAGATGGCTAACCTGTTAAATGCCAAAATTTCTGTCAATCAATTGGACGCTGTTTTATGGCTTTGCTACTCCGAGCAGATCAGTATGTTTCTTGATTTTAATAGATGAAAAGCTGAGCGTAGCTATATAGTGCCGCTGTTGGCTGTTTACAATTCAAAACATATCCGAAAGATTCCGGTATCTGTTCGAAGTAAAACTGAATTTAGGCGGTAGCGAACTACTTGCCGCACTAACCTCATTATACCATTCAATTTGAAACAAAGGAGGTGACGTAATGAGAAAAACAAATTTTTTTCAATTCACAATTTGAAACTCCAAATTGATTAAAATTGAAAAATTGGGTGATACATTAGCTTGAATGAGTACAAGTATTGTAACTTCTGTGAAACTGACAATTCTGTAACAATTGCGAAGGCCAAATAACAATTCCCAACAGACATGAAGTTCTTCTTGTATCAGTGTTTACCCTGACGACAGCGACGCACTAAGTAATAGTCAAAACCAAGGCATCAGGAATTCCAATATAATGTTTCAAAAACCAATTAGCACAGAGCAAAAAAAGAATGCTTAAAAAGTCATTCGTTTAGGTGTTTTTAAATGGGGGCACCGAGCCGTCTTGAAAAATGTTAAGAAACTTGAAAAAAATTAAGAAATTGATCAAAAAATTTTATCTGAATGCACGCAAACAGAAGACTTAGACGGAAAGTCTCAGCGCAGGAAACATTCAAACATTTTACATAATTTAGCCATTTTTATTTTTAAAATGGCAGTAATTTGATACTAATCAAACCAAAGTTAACTTGATTTAAAATAAAATTCCGATAGAATCAAAAACCGCTATAGAAAGCGTCCAAAACGGCGAAATCTTTTATTTTAATCTAAACGTCTAACGTATGATTAAAACAGACCAAAATGCTCTTTAACCTTCTACCATTTTTTAAGCTTACATTGAGCTTACAAGAGCCCTCGGCCCGAAAAAATTTTAAGTTGAAAAAAAACACGATTGAAAAATAATCCCTCACTTCGTGGAATTTCTGAACAACTACTTTATTTATTTTCTTTCCAAAACTTGAATGGACAAATTCAATAATCTTTTCTCTTTGGTGTTGATTTTTGTCCGACAACTAGAGACAATCAAAATTTTGTCACGTGCAGCTTGTTCACTTTGTGCTTCAGAACCATCTGATCAACTACAACATCAGAAGACCCTCTTCGCGTCGTAAAAGTTTCAATTCTATTGGGTCAAGGTCCTTGCAAATCTCAGTAGATTAGGAGAGTGGTTTTCTATTGAACATTTTTGGACTGTATTTGGAACAAGTTGTTACTGTGCATGCTGCAAGTGAAAAAAAATGTATTCACTTCAAAAGTTTGAAAGTAATGTTAGTAATTAAGAAAAGTTTCTTACTACGTGAGTAGACTTTTCCGTTCACGTGCTGCATTTTTAAGACTCTTAATTAATTTTATCTGTAATATATTTTTAATTTTGTGCATTTTATAAGAAATATTTGCAATTAGTCGTGCTCGCGTTCTGATTGAATTTTTGATTTGACTCGTATTATTTTCAAATTGTCTTTCAATTCAATCTTTGACAGCTGCACGACTAACTTTAGGGACTTGCGTTTGATTTTTTTAATGCGCTATCCATTTTTTATCGAAACAATTCTCTTGCAGAAAAAAAACATGGGTTTTGCAAACAAGAAGGGACAGATGACTGCTCGATGGACCAGTTTTTGCTTGAATAAATATATAGTTCTGATACTTCAACTGACTTGTTTTCCTTTTTTTCAGCATTTCTTAATGTGTGATGCATTTTAGATGTGACTTCGCTACCCGAAGAGAATTGTTGGTATAACTTAGAGTTTTTGAAAGTTTTCTTTGTTCTTTGTTTAGTTTTTCTCTTCAGTTTTCTCGGTACTTAATAATTGTTTGACCTTCAAGTTGTGCATCCTTTTTGTAAACGACATATATCCTATTTCCATGAAAAGGGGTTCAAAAATGATGGCAAGTTTTGTTTTTCCTTCAATTCATGCTTTCTCTTCCGCAAAATAAATAGTATAATGTAGTAAATACTTTTTAGGTACTTAATAGGCAGTAACTCAAATCAAACTTCGCCACGAGTCGATGCCATTTTCCTCCGGCTGTTTTGATGATTTTGAAGTGAACTGGAGTCGCTATTTTGATCATGCTGAAGCAGGAAGAAGAATTGCGAAAGAGCAAATTGTTTTGTTGTTAATCTGAATTTTTTAAATAAATTTAAATTAGAGCGGGAAATCAGTGTATCTAGAAAAAATTCATTTCAGTGTATTTAAAAGATTGCCAAATTACATTCTCAAGCATTGTGAAGTCAATTTTGTTAACTTATCAATGAAAATTTTTTGAAATGTAAATAAGGTCGTGCCCTACTATGTTGTTACGATAAAAAGGAATGGACTTCCGACCGAGTGCTGTATCCGCATGAAAAGTTTCGTTTTGCTCGCAATTTTGGTACTAGAAGTATTTATCTCCAAATATTTCCCAACATGTTTGTTTTTTTCCTTTTGTGCTGTACATTTCTTTTTGGCTGTTGGGGGAAAGGGTCTTTATGTTGGTTGGCCGTGTTTGAGCATGAGCTTTGATTTTGAAGCTATCTTTTTAAGGAGTTCTCAAGGAATTTATTTCTGCATTTTTTTAACTTTTCCTTTTGTTCACGGCAAGTTTTTCGCAATGTAGGGATGATAACGGATATCTTGCTTGTCAAGTATTCGATTTTTTAAATTCATTTGCAGGAGTTGTACTGTTTGTTTTTAGAGACCTTTTCGCGCATTTTTCCATTTTAGTTGTCGATTAAAAATCAGATAGAAGTTTTGATGTTTAGATATTGCATTGTATATTGAGTTGCGAGAAACGAATGGCTTTCAGGCTTGAAACTTTTCATCCTTATTTTCAATTAGAGTAAGAAAACTGTTTCTAAACATTTTTTTCATCCTCATGAATGAGTGTTTTTAACCAGGTGGGCCCATTTCGCTTACTTTTCTCCACGCGCGGAATTTTCACATTGTTTTTTGTATGGATTTCTTCAGTAAAACGATAAAATTGGGAAATGTTAATTTTGCCCTAATTTATTCAATCTCAGCTCTGAGAAATTTTAGCTGTCTCTTGATACGTCATGTATAATTTATGGAATGATTTAAGTTGAGCGGAGCTAACTGATTTGTTAATCTAGACATCATTTTTAAAATTCTGCTGCATTTATTTTTTTTGTCACTTTATCTCTTTGATGGTTGAAAGATATCCACGTTTCATGCTGAAAAACTTCATGAGTAGAAATTCTTATATTAGTTACGTCAGTCAATGGTATCATAACCAATTGTTTTTTAAAAGTTTTGGATTTGTCAAATTTTTATTTTCCTTCTTTTGTTACTTTGTCTCTCATTGGTTTTCCTCATAATTGGTGCAAAATTTCCAATGAGACTTTGCATGATTGGTTATTTAAAATCTAAATTGTTTTCGTTTTTGAAAAATAGTATATAGATCAAAGAAAAGATTTTTGTCTTCTGTTTACTCAACACTATTGGTTTTAATTCAAGACGTGTCGTGATATATTTTTTATAGCTTTTTGTTTTCCTCAGGTTCATCGAAGTATCATACTTGAGTGCTCTCAAAAAATTTACGCAATATTCTAAATACTGTCAAATTCAATAGACCAAAATTATAAGAAACCCGATAAAAGCCTGGTCATTAAATCAGTCCATTGGGATTTTTATTAGAATGTGTTATCGAAGTTTATCTGAATAAATATAGGTAGTATCATTATTAATTTTATCTTCTTGCAATGTAGAGGCTGATTTCAGCGAATTTGAGACGATGTACCTTCCTGTTGCTTGGAAATGAATTCATCGTTATCGTGAAGAAGTAATCGTCAAGAGCTTCGGCAGAATTTGACAGAACTGAACTCGCGAGTCGAAACCTTCTTGCGTGATTTTTACAAGATTGTCGCAAGATCTCGCAGGATTACCTTTTTCTGCGAGAATTTTGCAAGATTGACTTTGTTGATTGTCGACTAAGGCTGCGTCGAGTACAATGACTTCTATATGTGGCGCATTTAACCGCTCTCCAGAGAGACTCAACAAAAAACTTTTTGTTCGTTTTTTCTCTTTTTGAGACGTGTCTTTATTATGGTACTTAAGAAATTAGTGGTCCGTTGTCTCCTGACTGTCATTTGCTTATTAGAAAATTATAGCTAGCTGCTGCATACTACCATATGTTTCTTGAGATAATATGGTTCACTTTGATAGTAGTAATTGAAAAACAGAACCATACTTAAGAATTTCAGTTTCGACCTGCAATTTTGTTGCTTTTTATTATGTTTTATAGTTCAGCAGATTGTTAAAGTTGTTCAGTTTTTGGTACTCTTGTGCAGGCAATCAATTGCATGCCATAGAATTTTTGCTAATTAGCAATGTCAAAGTTTACTCAATTTATTCAAACTTAGGTTGTTAACTACTGATTTTCAAAGCTTTTTAACCCAGACGCAGAAAATTAACCAACGTAAACGTTGAATAAGCAAAAAAAATTGGGTCATAAAATAAGTAAGATTAGAAGCTTAGAAAATATGTCTGCAGTTGTCTGGATTGGCGTTGACAAAAACCCAGCTTGGGGCTGATTCAGATAATGTAAAGAAATTGATGTTGAGTTGAATTTTTGTACGATCATTGTTGAATTTACTATCGTATTTTGTTGGTAACTCTGAAAAATGTTTTCACCGCATTCTGCTGGTAGCGCTGAAATTTTTTTTCACCGTATTGTGCTGGTAGCGGTGAAAAATTTTCTTTCGCCGCATTCTGCTGGAAGCGGTGAAAGAAAATTTTTCACCGCTACCAGCAGAATGCGGTTAAAAAAATATTTTCGCTACCAGCAGAATGCGGTGAAATTTTTTCAGCGCTGCCAGGATGCGGCGAAAAGAAATTCACAGCTAAAATCGCAAATGTTACAAATATTCATTACTAAATTCAACGCTAATCTTAAAATTTCACCGCTATCAATGCATTCAACGCTAATAAATGCGGGCGCTTTGCGGTGAAAACTCCCCGCTGTTCTTACGTTATTTTTTGACCAAACCTCGATCCGGGAGAGGAATTTTAATTACAGAAACCTAAACGTTAAAATTTCTTTCAGGTTTAATAAAAAAATGTTAAAGATGGATTTTCAAAATTTCGAAAATTGCAACAAACCTAATGAACTTAAAATGATTTCGGAAAACATTTTCAAAGTAATAATTCTATCTCACAGCTGTTCTTTTGATAACATGTAAATATTAATTCTGATATTATATCTCAACTACGCATGTACATTATAAGGATCTTTTCTGCTAGCGCACCCTCCCCTGTTTAGTTTGGCACCCCAATTACACATGTTTAAACGCACTGTTAAAGATGAGTAAGATTATACATAGAGATATATGAACAATATGCATTTATTAAAAGCTAGCACCGTTATAGTTTGAAACATACGTGTTTCAACCAAAATTGGTTGCATATAACGTAAACATTAATAAAAATTTCTGTATTATATCTTATTTGGTGTTATCAGCTACAAAAATGGCTCGATTTTTCAGTTTTTTAAGGAAGCTATTCTAAAAGTACTTCCAATCTACCTAGACATTCTTGTTTCAATGAAATGCAAATATTGGTCTTACAATTCGCGAAAACTTAGATTTTTTTGGGGGGTGCTAAATTAACGGCTATATAGGGCTGGGGGCGCTGCCAGAAAAGATCCCATTATAAATATGTTACTCAACTGCTGTAAGCGAAACAGCTAACACAACAGTAATAACTGCGGCTGGTTATAAATTTGTCGCACGATGTCATTTCGAAGTTTAGTCTTGATATTAACCAGTATTGGTGAAGGGTGACAAGAATTGAATGATAGTCGATCTGCTGCTCTTCAGTATTTTCGGCACTCTAATGACTAAAAAATCGAGGGAAGAAAAGTAATAGAAAAGCATTAGTTTTAGCTGGAAGACAAAATCCTTTATATTAAACAAATATGAATATAGAAATTTTTAACAATAAATACTCACTCACTGACTACAAATGAGTAGTGGATAAAACAGGGATCTCAACCAACCGTAAAATTTGGCCCTTTCTTCATACGCTAACCGCGCATGTCGAATCGGGCCAAATTTCACAGTTTGTTGAGATCCCTGTTTTATCCACTACTACAGCCACCACTATAAATACATATTACGCGCACAATTTTATGTACAAAAAATGTACATAGCCAGTATAATTTATGTATTTCATATGCTAATATCCAAAAGTTCTCAAAGCTAGTTTTAAGCCTAATTTCATATCTAATATACCAAACTATATTGAAATAAATCAGTTTAATCATCTCACAAAGTTTTTTTTCAATAGAATCGGATGGACTGAAAATAACTCAAAATTGCTTAGAATTGGATAATAAGAAACAAGTTTCTTTAAAATTTTGACTTTGACCAGGAGACGATTGATCTATGATGTTTAACTGAGTGATTCTATGTACCTGGTTACATTTTTGAGCCGAGTCTTGAGAGGTCTTGTTAAAAGGTTGACTCGCCTTTACCACGCTACGGCAGTACTGCTCGACCTTTCTTAATGGCAACTGTGGGGGAGGGTGCAACTACAGAATGATTGAACACTTTTAATTTTAATTATTAGGCTGACTGAAGTCTAATATTAAGCTGACTGAACAATATTAATATATCATTTGTAGGGATATCGATATCAATATTAATATTAATATAAAATATATTTCTGAATAATCAATCACTCATTTATCATTTATGAAAATTGTAATTCTGTCATGCACCTAGATTGTAGCTGGCTATCCTTCTGAACTTCTGCCAAAATCATTGTTAGGAACTTTTTCCATTCTGAGTAGTAGTCTGTTGAGATTAGGATCCTCGGATAGTTTTCACATGCCTGAGAGAATTTGATATAACTCTGGATGGTAGAGTAGGAATATCCTTTATCGTTCAGCAGTTGTTTCCAAGGAACATCCTTATTGTTTTCTTGATGATTTTGTTTCACTTTCCCCCATATGAATCCCGTGTCAGAAAATGTCAGTAGATATAAACGATTCAGCTTTCCTTCCATGTTTTTGACTGTGGTGAGATAAGACTCAAATTCACTAACATCGAATGAATTCCTGAGTTTATCACGAAATGATAAATATTCTGGCACATTCACTTCAAACTTGTCGAGTGTTTCCTGATGCTCGTAAATTAGTAGGTCCTTCTTGAACTTGGAGAGGAATAACTGGAAGAGTTCTGTTTTAGTTCGTTTTCCAGTCTCACTTTCAAGTTCGGCGGTGTTGTCGGGTATGCAATTGTTCTCCTTACAAAATGTAATCATTTGAGTTGTTAAATTAATCAACTCGTTTATATTTTCTTCAGATAAAGAAGTGTATGATAAAGCTCCAGTTATTAAAGTCTCGTCAAATGACGAAAATTGTTTAAAATTTTTCGCTAGTTTTTGTAGTGAAGTGAAACTCATGATGAATAGCCAAAAAGTGCCGTGGAGAATAAAGGTCCCCTCATGGAGAATTATTCTAGAACATTCTTTTTTCTAGAATATTCTGACATGATTTTTAACTTAAAATTAGTTATCCTTTCCCAAGCAATCACCTGTTTGAAAGTAAAGTAATATTTAAATCCTTCTATTAAATTGACTGATTTGTATAATTTATTAAAAATTAAATAAAAATTTTAATAAATACTCGCCTTACTAGCTAATTTTTAAGGGTATCTTATATTCGAAATTTTCACTTGTTTGATTTCATTCTGCTAGTGGTGGTGGCTTTCATTGTCAATGGTGGCGGCCATTTAAGCAGTACATGCACTTTTCATTCGATCTGCTAAGCAGTTGGGGAACCAAGGGCGGAGTCCTTTTCCACTGATGTGTAATGCGATGTTAAACCAAGATTGTTGACTTCTTGTACTATTAGTGGTTGCTAAATATAAAAGAAAGCGAACAAAAAGAGCACAGTCAAAAACATTGATATCGGTGGAAACACAGTGATTAGTGTTTTTCAGTATAACTAGTGAGACCGTGTAACAAGCACGTAAAACCAACTTGCGAAAAAACATGAACAAAAAAGGAAAACTTGAAAAAATCAAAGAAAAATTTACATTTCACTCTTAAAGAGTGATTCACGCTTATTCAGAGTGATCCCCCAGTAGAAAAGATCGCTCTTTTTCGCTCTTAAAGAGTGATTCCCTCTTTTTTTAATTTTTTTTATACTTCTTATTTCAAATTATCTATACTGTTCAATAAATTTATATTTTCTTTTACTTTTTCTATATTTATTCCGTTATTATAAGAAATGATACAAAATTATAGTATTTACATGATCAACTATCAGTATAACTGCTTGGCATGCCACGAACAGAGTTTGTTCGAAGATCCCCAGTTTGGCTAATAACTAATGGACTTACAGCTCTAGTATTAATTGTTTTCTCACCCAGATTAGTGTAAGGACCTTCGGTCTTGGTTCCCCAACTGCTTGGCTTGCCACGGACTTCGTCCGTTCCCAGATTTCTAATAAAATCCTCTAGGTAATTCTACATCTGGATGTTGTTTCTTTACATGAGCCCGTATCCCATCATAACTCACAACAGAAGCACAATATGGACAATTAACTTTAGCTTAAGTACAACTTCTACATGTATACTTACTCTCATCAAAATCAGTTAGTGGATTTACATAATAACAACTATTACAATTTCTCGATAAAACTTTATTATTTTTAGGATTTGGATCTGTGAATTTGTAAACGAGCTTCGCTCGTGGTTCACCAAACAACTCTGGTGAACAGCTTCGCCGATTTGGATCTGGATCTTGATCTGAATCTAAGTAACAGCTTTGCCGATCTAAACTAATATTTATCTGCGAAGCAGTTGGGGAACCAAGGACTTCGTCCCTTACACTGATCTGGGAATCTGCTTTATTACAATTTGTTTTTCCATATTGACAACAACTTTTTTCTTTTAATTCTTTCAAACCAATACCACTGAGTGTTTCTTCGTCACTTTCACTTCTACCAATTTTATCTACATGATGTATTGAATAATGAAAAGCTAAATTAAATGGAAGTCCACATTTATGAGGACACTCAAAACATTTTATAACCATTTACAATTAGGTAAATCTGAGAAGCAGTTACACTGATAGGTCTTCGACCATGTTTCACCATCCGCGAAGCGGTTTTGCAAATTCACCGATTAGCAATGCTACTTCGCAGATCTGTTTCTCAGCCGCTTCGCGGATCCATCTTTTCTTCATCAACACATTTAGCCATAATTCCAATTATTTCTTCAGTATAATCTTTAGATAGGATACACCTAGTTAAACATTTTTCCCCTCCGATTTGAGTATATTAGTTGTTTTACATCTATTATCTATAATCACTTCAAGTTCTAATTCCGATTTATCTTTAACAAAATCTACAATTTCATTTCTGAATTCTTCTTTATCTTTATATAGTTCACAAAAATATTCTCGTCCCTTTCTATTTGAAATCCCCTCATCATTTATATATTCATCTCGTATTTTTTTAAAAAAACTGTCCACCTTCTCCATATCCGTAAAACGGCTTCACCGATCCGTAGTTAACTAATGTATTTGTTTTTTTTAATATACCACTCGCAGCAGTTGCTACAAATGCGGCAGTTTTTGCTGTTGCATTAGGATTGGTAAGATTATATATTATAAAAGCCGGAGCTATAATTCCAAGAATGGCTGATTCTATCCTAAAACCATTTGCTTTAAGTTTTTCTTTTGTTAAAACATAATTCTGTATTTTAATATCTTTTAATTTAAGAAGTTTATTAAAATAGAATTGATAATTATCATGATCAATAGTATTTCTCTCTGTAGCATTATTCATTAATGGTTTCATATATGCTATCAGTTTATTTTTGTTTTCTCTATCTAATTCATCTTTTAAACTAAGAGCCTCTAAATCAAGGAAACCAACTCTGGAGTTATATATCATAGTTCTATTTCTATCAATAATAATAAAAGTATTATCTTTCCTATTGTATTTAATTATACCATAACGAAGTTCTGGGGCTATTCCATCTGTACAATTATAATAGCTACTATTTAATTCGCTAATTATATCATAAAACTTATGATCACATTTATATTTACTATTAAAGTTATCAAATAGATCTTTAGAATTATAACTTGTTAAATAAATAGTATCACAACTCATTCTAGATGGTTTATTTATTTGGGCTGGTTTATGACACATTACAATCATTTGAATATTGTGATGTCTTCCTTCTGTGAAATAAAAGCCTATATCCTTATTTAACTTATCACCCATATCAGCAAGAACAATTACGCTATCTTTGAAGTTAGACATATTTTTTGTTGTAATCATACTCATGTCACATTTATTAAACCCAATATAAAACTCACCAGTCTCAGGATCTATCCAATCTGTATCATCTTTACACACTATGGCAATATTTTTAGCTTGCTCTTCGTCTTGGCTTGGGTCTAGGTATAATTTTAAATATTGTCTAATGAAATATGTTTTACCCGTACCAGTTCCACCATAAACAATAGTATGTAATGGTGACTTTTCATATTCAAATCTAACTAGACTCCTATTCATAAATCCACCGAAGCTTTCTTCTAGTGTTGTATATTCACTTGGTATTGAATCATATAATATAAAACAGAATATAATTATTAAAATACATACGAAGATCGCACTACCCGTTTCCATTTTTATACTTATAAAAAATGCTTATTCTAACTTTTGAAGAGTTCAATAATAAATACAATATTGATAATGAAGCTATGAGTGATATTAGAATAAAATATATAGGCAAAGATATAAGTCTAACACCAATTGAAATAGTAATGAGAGATGAGATTCTGAATATGATCAGTGAACACAACTTCGACATTTTTGTAAATTTACATCCAACTGATGGTACACATTGGGTTTTAGTTATAAGAAGAGATGGTGGCCTCTTATTTGATAGTTTTGGTGTTGAGACCCCCCATTATTTTTAGAAGAATATGTTGATCTAGGCTCTAATGAAAAAATACAACAATATGATGAATCTTATTGTGGGGCTTATTGTTTATACATGATCTATCTTATTGATAGAGGATTTAGAATTAAAAATGCTTTGAATATTCTAGTTAATCAATGTAAATATCCAGGGATATATAATGAGTGTTTTTGTTTAAGTTGTAATGTTAATCAGGGAACCTGCTTCGCAGATGAAAATGATATTGTTAATGATCTACGAAGTAGCTTTGCTAATAATGTTATTGATAATGTTAATGATAATGATCTACGAAGTAGCTTTGCTAATAATGATAATGATAAAGATAATGATAATGTTAACGTTAATGTTATTGATAAGAATATTGATAATGATAATGTTAAGGATAATAATAATGATAATGATAATGATAATGATAATGTTAACGATAAAGACAATTATATATATCTATTTGATGAAAAACATGACGACGCATCGGTTCCCCGGATGGACGAAGTCCCATCAAAAGGGTAAACCTAACAATAATACCCCTACTAGTGACATCTCTGTAAATATAAATGAAGATCTACAATCATGGCTAAATGATGATAATATAATTACTGAAGCCGCATTCCCAGATAACTTTAGATGTATAAT
Source organism: Convolutriloba macropyga (assembly GCF_964194025.1). NCBI lineage: Eukaryota > Metazoa > Xenacoelomorpha > Acoela > Convolutidae > Convolutriloba > Convolutriloba macropyga. The sequence continues at coordinate 54,996,887 of NC_134478.1, forward strand.
ATCTGGTCCTAGTGAATGCGGCAAGACATTCTTATTAAAAAAACTAATTCTGGATAGAATATACTTTGATAAGCTATACATCATTGGTCCTACTGGTGATCAATATGAGGGTGTAGAGAGTAAAGCGGAGATCGAATTTATTAAAGATATAAAAGATTTACCATCTCCCGATCAACTACCCAAAGGCTTAAAGAAACTAATGATATTCGATGATGTTAAAGCTAGAGAACCGGTTATTAATGAATACTTTTGTAGAGGTAGACATAATAATTGCAATATGATATATCTTAATCAAAACCTGTTCTCTCTGGATAGACAGAGTGTGAGAGAGAACTGTAATCTATTTATTTTATTTGAACAAAGAGGTAAAGTCCTTACATCTATATATGATTTCTTTAATAATTTTGAACTTAGTTATAATGATTTCGCTAATATATGTAACAAGGTATGGAAAGAGCCTTATAATTACACTGTCATTGATATATCTAAAAATAAAAATATCAATGGTAAACTAAGAATTAATTGGGATAGGAAAATTTTGTAGTTTAGTTTAAGTTAAGTCATAAAGATAAAGACTAAACTAGATGTAAAGTAAAACTCAATACATCACCATTAAAGTCTATAGGTCTTCCATGCTCATCTTTAATATGAAACTCAATATATTCTATTCTATCTTTAGTTACATTTTGATATAAGATATTAGTTGGTATAATATTTATCAAATATCCTGGTGGTTCAGTTAGATTAAAAGTGTATAGTATGTCTGTATCTTTACCATTATCGTTAGCTCCAGATATAATATTGCAATGAATGTTAATATTACTGAAACCCATAATATCAATAATTTTCTGAGATTTATATCTACCTTTTTTATAAATTATTTTTTTAAATCCTAATAATGAGGCTAGTGAGTTTTCTATATCAAAGCTGAGTGCTCCTTGTTTTATTTCCATTAAACATTTCATCGTATTCTTATCAGGTTCTATTATAACATTACCATCAGTTTCTTCTTTTATTAATTCTGCTATATCAGTTAACTCATATGCTCCCGGTGTAATAGTTGAATATAGCAATGGGATTCCTTTATAATTATGATTAAGTATAGATGTAATGTTTGGGCTTGAGGTAGAGATAGGGTTAAGGTTAGGGTCAGAGCTAAGAGCGCGAGGGAAAGCTTCATCATCTTATATAACAGTATTAGCATATATGAATTGATTGTTCCTTCTTTTCACATTAAAAACCGAATTACAAACAAATAAGCTGATTAAACCTAATTTTGTTGTATTAAGTATAGGTTCACTAAAGTTAAACTTTTCTGTTGGTTTTATCATTCTAAAGTTAAATGTATGCTCTTCTTTAGTTTTAGTTAAAGCTTCGTGTATATTTTGTAGTTCCCTTAAGATTAAATTGTCTGTCATTTTTTATCTTATAAAATTGGTTTTTAATTTGGATACAACTTATGGTTACAATAATGATATACACAAAAGTAAGATTATAAAGTATAAACCAAATAATCTGGCAACAATTAATACGGTTAATACCAATATTAATATCATACTCAATAGAGAAGAGAATCACTTAAATATACATGATTCATATCTAGAGATAGAGTTTGTTGTATCAGATGATGCTGGTGGTGTATTTGCTAATGATGCTAATATCAGATTAGTTAGTTATGGTATGATTGCATTGTTTAGTTCAATTAAGCTTGAAACTAGTGGTTGTAGGACTATTGATTATATAGATCATTGTCATCCTAATCTATTGATGTATAAGTTATTAACTAGTATTGGCGATGAATATGATAGTGGTTTTGTTAGAAATCAGGGCAATAGCGATAGTCAACTTAAAGGTGACCATATTGCGCTGCACAACGAGGACATATGTATATGATGATTAAGATGAGTGATCTATTTGGTTTCGTAAATGATTTAGAAAAGATTATATATTGTTTAGGATTTAAACTATTATTAAAAAGGAATAATAATGATAGAGCTCTATATAGAGTTAATGGTAATCCTGGTGCAGTTGCCAATGATGGTAAAATAGAAAATAGAGATATATCATGGTGTGTACCTAGTACTGATCCTAGTAATGTTAATAGAATTATTGAGCAGAAAGGATTAAAAAAAGAATAATGTAGACTTTCGCTATTATGAAAGAAAGACATTTTAAAAGAATGTGCCCAATATTACTAACTTCTTGTTTGATCTAGGTATGGAAAGACCACAATATATAATAGTTGGTTTTGAAAATAATAATGTTAATGAACAAACTCATGATGCAAGTACATTTGATATAATGAATGTTACTGAATGTTATTGTAAGGTTGGTGGTGAGTTTTATCCTGAGGATAGAATGAATATTAATTTTGGAACCAATAATTATAATGAGGCTTTTAAAGAGATTGTTAGCTTTAATAAAGATTATAATGGGCTACCACATAATATGAAACCATATATAAATCATAGAACATTCAAGAGTAGTTATAGAATATATGTATTTGATACTAGATATCAAAGTGATCATATAGGTCCACAACCAATACAACTTAGTTTTAAATTTAGTGCTGCAGTTGCAGATGTTATATGTCATGCATTAGTATTAACTAGAAAGGTTATTAGTGTGAATGGTGATGGTAATAAGATGGTTGATATAATATCATAGATATAATTTAAGTCAAAGATATAATTATAATTTTAGATATAACTCTAGCGATAATTATAATTTTAGATATAACTCTAGCGATAATTTAAAATTATAGTATAATATAGTTTTTGTTATAATTATATACTTTTACTTATACATAACCATATACTTATACTCATACTTATAGCTAGTCAGCTCTAATTGTTACTCTTGTTAATACCTAACTATTTCTTATTAGTATTAACAAAACCTTTAGCAAAAATAATATCTATTTTCTTTTTATTCTCTAGAGATAGGACTCCATCCATCCTGGATAAACCTCCAGCTTCAAGCTTAATCTTAGGCTTAGGTCTAACCTTGGGCTTAGGCCTAGGCTTGGGTTTGGGCTTAATAATAACAAATGGATTATACTTTTTAACTTCCATTATCTTTTGTATATAGAAATGAGTCTTTTAAATAAGTTCAAAACTAATTCATATTGTGTTGGAGGTAGACATTATAGTGGTACTGTTAATATAAGAGGAGCTATTACTTCAAAAGGAACTAAGATGTTAAAAGGTAATTGTGTTTTATGTAGAAGGAATAAATCAATGACAGTATCTGATGCAACAATAGAAGCTGAGGGATTGAAGGATATCTTTAAAAGTGTTGGTAGGGCTACAGTTAACTTTCGAAAGAAAGATGCTAATAATCCAGTAAGAGCATTAGAAATAGCAAGTAAAATAGGAAGTGCAGCTGCAAGTAGAAACCCTAGAGCTGCTTTATCAGCCACACCCGATTTAATTAAATTTGCAACTACTGGTGAAGGTACAAAAGTAGTACAGAAAGGTAGAGGGTTATACTTAGGTACAAAGAAAAGATAATTATTTTATTATGATTATGATTATGATTATATTATGTTTATATTTATGTTTATGATTGTGATTATGATTATGATTATGATTATATCCATGGTTATATCCACGATTATATTATGTTGATTGTGATTATAGCTATGATTATGATTATATATTTATCGATAAATACTTATACTAATATTATTATTACTAAAAACATTGTTATTACTAAGCACTAATATCTTTAATCTAAAAAATACTCAACTTATTTTTCTTGTTCTTCTTATATTCTTCATATAACTTAACAAACTCATTATATTCATCGTTATCTATTTTATTATCATTCATTGATTTAGTATATAGTTTATTAAACTTATCACTAAACTGTTTACTTAAAATATACATTTGTGAATACTTTATAATTTTATTTCTAATTTTGGTATTAATTGTTTTTGATAATGAACCACAAACAGTTGCTGTAGCAAAAGCTGTTGGTATAGAATAAGGTAATCCTATACCTGTTAATGAAACTGATGTTGTTTTTGCCGTTGTTGCTATTGATGATAATACTATTTCTGTTGTCTCAGCTACCTTAATATAATTTTTATATCTACTTAATTTCTTATTATAAATATTATAGTTTCAGTTTCATAATAATTTCTAATATCTTTTATAATGTTAATATCGTTGTTAAATTTATTGTTAGCTTGGATTTTTTCGTTTATCAACTGTTCATTGGCAGTTGCAGCATTGCTGATCTGTTTCTCAGCCGCTTCGCGGATCAATCTTTCTGATACTGATGATAAATCTGGATATAGTAATCTCTCACTCGTGCTATTGGATTGGTCATTTTCATTAGTGAAAAAACTTTCTATTTCTTTTGTTATATCTTCTTGATTAAAACCATAATGCATCTCAAGTCTGTTTTTCTCTTTATTATCAAGTAACGTACTTCGTAAAAGTATAGCAATTATATATTGTACTATTGTTCTTTTATTCTTTAAAAGGGCTTCATCTATAAAAGAATTACTCTTTTTATTAACTTCTTTAAATTCGTTTAACCCCCTAGTAAACATTTAATCTAGTTGTATGTTAGTGATATTCTGATAAAACTTATTATTATCAATCTCTAGTTTTAATTGATTATATTTAGAGATAGTATCAGCAGCAATTTTATTACAAAACTTAACATTATTTCTGACTTCATTTGTTGATTCAATAAACACATTAATTAGTTCTTCATTAACTTGTGTTTCATTTAGTTGTAATGTTTCAGTTGTAACTTTATCAAATTCACCTTTTCTTAGTTCAGTTATGTTTTTACTTAAAATGTCTATTTTATTAGAAGAGGATAGTAAGTTTTTGTCACAATACTCTTTATTAGCAACATCTTTTTCATCTGTAGGAGGATGTACATTCGTAGTTTTATAGGTATCCTTCATATCAATATTATCATAATCTTCTAGGAATAATTGACGGGCCTTACTTGGTGATAGACTAATATTTGATGATGTTGTTTAGCCTGATTGAATCTATTTCTTGTCATCTTTGTATTTGTTTACATATAATTAGAATAATTATTAGTCTTGTAATTAGACTTATATTTAGTCTTACAATAAGACTTAGACTTAGAATTATAATTCGACTAAGGACCGGAGGTCTATATTTAATGATTCCGAAACCTTATTATTAGATTCAAAATCAAACTCAGATTTTAATAATTCCTGTTCGTAATTTTTACCTTCTATTATCTCACCATTAATATCTCCTATTTTGTAAGTTGGTAGCTGTGTTTTCAAAACTTCATTAACTTTAAATATTTCTCTATTCCAATTAGAAGTGTATCCTTTAGAGAAAATGTTACGTTTGTCAGCATTCCTGACATAATCACCAACTTTAAGTTTTGGCTTAGTATTTTTAAAATTGAATGAATATCGAACTTTATCAGGATTATTAGAAGAATCAACTGTTGTCATATTAATTGTTGAGTGAATGTTATTGTTATATGATATTACTGCATCATTTAATATATTTACCCAATTACCATCGCCATTGATGAACATTGGTTTACTAATTAAATGTAATAATGTTCTATTGAATCTCTCTATAAACAAAGCCTTTAAATCACTATAAGTAGAATATAGCTCTATCCCTGAAGCGGCTTTGCCGGTTCCATATTCTTTAAGTAAAGATTTAAATGTTTTATTGTAAAACTCACTATCTCTATCTACCCATAACTTTTCTGGTTTTCTAGGTTCAGAGCCACCTTGTGGATGTTCACTTAATACTATTTTAAAACCATTAGTTATAGATAAACCAGATTTTTTCTTTAAAGGAATAGCCCATGCATATTTTGTGAATTTATCTATAACTGTTAATATAAACTTATAATTATTGTTGTATTTACTTAGAGATGACTTATCAATTAAATCAGCTGACCATGTTTCATCTTTATATAATGGTATTATTCTTTGTCTTTTAAACTTTGTTATTTGAGGACTGAATACTTCTTTAGCTAATAATTGTTGTTGTTTTTCCATCATTATTCATTTACCATAGTTAAAAACAAAATTATCTAGTTGATCGTGATTAATAATATTCATAGATAATAGTTGCTTAGATATATCTAGCATTTCATCATATAACCCATCATGACCAGCTTTTGTTTCTAGTATAAATAATTCTAGTCTTTCTATTAAGTTATTTGGATCTGCAAAGCAGGTTGGCATGCCATGGACGAAGTCCGTTCCCTGAACCACGTAGTGGTGGCAACTTTGTTGGTTAGGGTTGCTATTTAATCCCCTGCCAAATACATAATCTTTTAACCCCATTATATGTTTTATTGTTCTCTATCTACTACTTCTCTTATCACCTATTCCGATATTATATCTAATGTCTTTCAAAAAATTATTTATTTTTTTTCATCATACTCAATATTAGCATATGTTATATTTGAATAAGTGAGAAAGTTAATAAACCCATCTGAAAATTCATATATATTATCCCTTACTATAAAAGCATGATGATCTAGAGTTATATTGACATTATTCATGGTATATTCCCCATTCTCCAAATCCTTGAACTCTAACCTTAATTGGGGGTTAGATTGATTAAGCATTAAACGAAGAATATAGGCTGTATCTTTATCAACTAAAAAGGGTTTGGGTTCATTTATAATGAGTTCACCAGTTTCACCAGCTTCACTTATAGCTTTAGTTTGTTTATCTAACTCTTTATTTCTCCATTTTATTGCTCTTAATGTTTGTTCACCTAATGCTAGCTTTTGTTCATTTTGGGCTTGTATTGCTTCATTGTTTGCATTTAGTGTTTTAGTTAAAGGATCAAATAGCTCTTTTATTTCACCATAATATTCTTGTTGTTTTAATTTATCTTCTAATCTATTCTTTCTGTTTTGTTTTTCTAGATTGTTTAATTCTATAAGTGTTTCCAATATAGTCATTTTATATGTATTGAAAAGTTATAATCCTAAAACTAAAAACGGATAATGAAAATTCTATTGATGAAAACTACTCTGATTTAAAAAAAATGCTTAGCTTGTGGAAAACATTATGGGGTTGTTGAAGAGTTTATCAACCATACTAAAGATCCTTGGCATGATGAATTAATAATTTCAAGTTATTCTAGATATATAGAAGAAAGCGAAGTTAAAAAAATAGTGGAATTTATAGAAGATAATAAAAATATATTAACTAAAGGAAATAGTAATCTAAGAATATATTTAGCGGGAATGATGATATATAATGTACTAACTACTAAACCAAGGGAAGCCATTGATAATTTAATTAATGATTTGTTTTAGAGTATTATTAATCAGAGCTTGTTTGCAAATCAGTGAAACTGCTTCGCAGATCGTTATATAATGTAATAGCAGCTTCAATTAACTTTCTATTACTATTAATAGTTAGATCTTTAACATTATTAATTACTAGATCTTTATTTATGTCTAACTCTAGACCTAGTTTTATCGGGGAGCCCACTTCGAGGATCATTTTTATTAAATCTATTTTGAATAGATATAGATTCTCATCATGGGGATAGCTTTTAAAAATATTTACATAAAATCTTTTATCATCAAATGTGTTTAGACTAATCTTACTTGTTTTTGTTGTTGTCGTGTTATCACCAATTTTTTGTATTCTACATTCATCTACACTTCTCTCTGTGTTATACATTAGTGCATTATAATACTCCTCATGTTTAGCTTTGTTACAATTCTTTATTCCTTTCTCTTTAGTTTTGTTGGGATAATCTTTAAACGAGCTCTGCTCGTGGATAACCAAGCTATATGTTTTTGGTGTTAGGGCCACAAACTCTTCTATGATCTTACTTCCCATTTCATGTTTAAATTTACCAGGGACTTTATTATTTGTTTTGATTGGAGGCTCTAGATTACTTAAATCCACGTGTTCATTGTCGACATTACCTTCAGTAAAACTTAATACAAAACTATCAGTATCCATATAATGGAGTTCTAGATCTTTGAGAGATGGTTGAAGAATATTATAGAATACATCATACATGTGTAATTTACTTAATTCTAATATAGTAATACCTACATATACTGGAGAATCATATTCTATTCTTTTCTTTATATATTCAATTTGGCTATAATCTTTATATCTAGTTATATTCTTAAATGTTGGTTTACTTAAACTTTTCATTATCTTTTCTTCATCGTGTAAGAACTTACTTTGAAAGAAGTGTAAGGGATTCATGCACATTCTTCCATATAGTGAGTTGTTCATTAGTTTCCTTACATCCTTCTCTGCTTCAGTTTTAGCTGTTGCTCTTTTGTTTGTATTGTTTTGGATATAATCTCTACATATGTAGTCTTGTTTAAATTTAATTACTCTATGTATTTTTGTTACTTTTACTCCCATCTTAACTTAGAACTTTAACATCCTATAATGAACCATATATTCTGTTTTGTTGTTTTGGTCTAAGATTAATTTCTCTGATCTTGCCTTGCCTCCATCTCTTTCTCTGTAACCTAATTCATTATCATTTATCTTCTTTTTATTAGGCATTAGTGCTAACTGTTCTGTTCTCTCTTTACATTCATTAGTATAATCAATATCACAAACTATATAGTAACCATGATCACTATCATCTGGAGTATTCAATATTGTATCTAGAGTAGTAGTAGTAATAAACTCAAAATCCTTATAAGGTAACTTTTGCATCATTGCATAACCGTATAGGTTGTTTGCATCGATGTACCATATATTTCTATTATTAAGTTTATCTTTAGTATTTATATTAGTATTAGTATTATCATTAGTAATATATCGATCACCCATTATTCCACATATACCACTTCGCTTTGCTCCAACAAAATCATCTAGCATTTGTTTATCTTGCAGTGTATCTAATGTAACACCACTTGACATTAACCAACAATCAAAACTATAACCTGGGAGACTTACATAATGTAGTGGGTTGAGCTTGAATTCTTTCATACTTAGTTTAACATATTCATTCATGCAATAGTCTAATATTTCGTCATCATTCTGTAAATGCTCTATAGTTAGATTTTTACCAGTTTTATGACTGTTATCATTATTAAAGATATCGACTTCTTCTTGTGTTGGTATTTTATTATGTAGTGAGGATTTGAAGTTTTCTATTTTTAGATTACCTATAAGATTATTATAGGTGGCTTTGCTACTATACGACTCTAAACCAAAATTTTCATATGGATATAATGTTTTAGTTTTACATCCATATATCTTTGGCATTTGATCTAAAGACATAGCTAGGAAGTTATAACTATCTAAGAATTTAAGACAACCAATTCTAAACATCTTAGACTTACCAGCAGTTAGTGGTATGCTATCTACTTTTCTTTTATCATTATTCTGTTTGAAGAGTTTATTGTATAGTAGGTTGAAGTCATAACCAGAGCCATTTTGGAATATTACTGGAATGAAGTTTTGTTGTTTGTATCTTTGGCATTTGATCTAAAGACATAGCTAGGAAGTTATAACTATCTAAGAATTTAAGACAACCAAATCTAAACATCTTAGACTTACCAGCCGCTAGTGGTATGCTATCTACGTTTCTTTTATCATTATTCTGTTTGAAGAGTTCATTGTATAGTAGGTTGAAGTCATAACCAGAGCCATTATGGAATATTACTGGAATGGAGTTTTGTTGTTTGTATCTTAGATTACATATCTTACATGCTGGACCTCTATACTTACCAGTTTCATGACAATGATCTCTTACTTTATTAATACATGGTTCGCTACAGATATGGCAAGTGTTTGTAGCATTGTGATATAGTTTATCTTTTTCTGTGAATATCATTTGTTTGTTGCGCTTGAAGTTATTCTCAGTTTCTTTTTCTAATAGATCTCTAGCAAAACTTTTGAGACAGTCAAGACCAAAGTAGTGCTTGAAGTTAATTTGCCAGGTGTAACCCACAGCTATTGGAATATGTTCAGCTATTACATATTTACAATCATTAAATGTGACATCGGTGAAACCGCTTCGCGGATCAACAATGCAACATTCTATATCGGCAGTTATAATATTTTTTATATTCTGACGTTTGTGTTCATTTACAAAAGTAATATGTTTTTTCTTAGGACAAACAATCTCTGGTTTGAATGAGGTGCTGCATTCGTGTTTATCATATTTAGTTTGTGAGTTAAACCAATAGCTACACCTATCACAATAATAATATTTAATGTTGTTTTTATTTGGTCGTTCTAACAAAGTTTCTATATTTCTTTATTAGGGCACAGTGTTCTATTTGATCATTACTCCAAACTAGTATTCTTACATCTTTTCTATCTTTATTAAAATCATCCACTTGTTTAAACAATTCTTTTTTACCATTACCACAAGGTGTGTATACCCAAATATTAATATTATACATTATTACATATTTACAATCATTAGTTGAGACTTCATTAATGCAACATTCTATATCAGCAGTTATAATATTTTTTATATTCTGAGGTTTGTGTTCATTTATAAAAGTAATACGTTTTTTCTTAGGACAAACAATCTCTGGTTTGAATGAGGTGCTACATTTGTGATTATCATATTTAATATGTGAGTTAAACCAATATGTACATCTATCACAATAATAGAACTTATGATTCATTTTATTTGGTCGATCTAACAAGGTTTCTATGTTTTTAAGTAGAGCACAATGTTCAGTGGTTCCGTTGCCCCAAACCAATATTCTAACATCTCTTCTATCTTTATGAAAATCATCCACTGGTTTAAACAATTCGACTTTACCTGCACCACGAGGAGTGTATACCCAAATATTAATATTATATAATTTTTGTATTCTTATTATATAAGCAAAATCATCTTCATTTTGTTGACGTGTTATAGTTAGGTTATTTACATATTTACTTTCTCGAGTTGCGTGATTATAAAAGCCACTTCGTGGGTCTATAGCAGGATATAGCCCAGCAGTTATAGTTAGTTGCAAACAGTTGTATTTATAATTACGTATAATTAATATCGATTTAGAGTTTTTGAGATCAGGAGGTAAATCTATATAACTACCAATAGATGTTTTAGTTGGTTCAATGTTTAACTGAATACTTTTCAACCCAAGAAACTCAAAGTCGTAGCCAAAACCTTCATATATTTCTTTTTCGAATTCTAGCCATTGTTTGATGTCACCTTAATCATAAATAGCAATATTAATAATATAATCAGTGTTGAAGAATATTTTAGTAGTTTTAACTTCTTCTTTAGTTCTCTTCTTATAATCACATTCAGCTGTGATCTTATATTTAAAACTCTTAACTTTTCTGAACTGGTAACAATTTATAATTTCTTCTAAAGAGTTATTAATAGCTTCATCTATATCTTCAATGTAATTTCCAGCTTTATCAGTAATATAAAGTTCTTTCATGTTCTGGCTAGAGTTTATATCAAAGTTTTCTGTGTTTTCTAGATACTTACGATTATGACTATATGAGTGAGTAGTTAGAGCTATTTTATTTCTAAATTCTTGATTACATTCTTTACATTCAAACTTAATTTTGGAGTAGATATCCTCTTCTGTTTTAGTTTTAGGTTTAGTGGTTGCTTTAGTTTTAATAATATCCTTAGTATTATTAACAAAGCTACTTTGTAGATCAGTGTAACTGCTTCGCAGATCTTTGGGTTTGAGAACATAATCATCTTCATCTAAATCATAAACCTTCTCGAAGATTTCATCGGTAAACCCGCTTTGCGGATCTTCCACTTCATCCTCATACTCCTTTCTAGCCCGATTTATGTGTTCATCACTTAAATTATGTTTGATAAATTGTTTCCTTGTTTCAAAGGCCTGGTCACAAATATAACAAAAGTTTACGTTTTCTACTTTAGACATCTTTATTTTTAAAGACAAAAATTCATTTTTGAAAACATACAAATTAAAAATGTCTAAAACAATGAAATGTGATGGTTGTAAAGATAAATCATGCAGAAAATGTTGTGATAAATGTTTGGACAGTTTATTTGAATGTTATATCTGTAAGGGTTACTTTAAGAATAGAGATTATATTAATCATATGAATAGACATTATAATGATCCTAGTCAATATATAACTTGTGTTATGTGCAATGTAAATCAACATATCGGTGGATTTAGATTTAAAAATTTTAAGTGTAGATTGTGTATTTATCTACATAGATATAGATATACACAAACAAAAGATAGATTCAAAGAATATGCTGAAAGATTTAACATAAAAGTATAGTATAAATAAGAAATTATAGATTTGAATGAAGCTATGAATTTGCAAAATATATTATTTTCTAAAATTTCATAATTTAATATTAGATTTAGATCTATTATGTAGTAGTGGATAAAACAGGGATCTCAACAAACTGTGAAATTTGACCCGATTCGACATGCGCGGTTAGCGTATGGAGAAAGGGCCAAATTTTACGGTTGGTTGAGATCCTTGTTTTATCCACTACTCAAATGTCATAGAAGATTATTTTTGACTTTTCTGAATGTTTTAAGGCCCTTGTCATTTTGGACCCTCATTGCCTTATAATTTAACCAAATATTTTTGGGTAAATATGTTTGTTCGTTCTTAGCTCGTTGTTTTTCATTGGTTGGGATGGTTAGGTTAGGGTGCTTTTAAGTTTAAATAGCAGGGTCCTTATGAGTAGAAAAGATAGATATATTTTTCAAAAGTTGTGGTTTTAAGTCTTATTGACCATCCTGCAGTTATCCCTCTTCGAGTAGTTGTTGTTGTTTTGCTTTTGCAACGTTTATTTTGTTGTCATATGCAGTGTGTACAAATCCCAAAATGGCAACGAGAACGAGGAAGAATGTGAACAAAGTCATCAAGGCGCCTCTGAATACTTTCCAGTTCCTGCAGCAGAAAGAGACCAAAATAATTTTCGAACGTGAAATGGGGTTGTCATTCCCAGACCTGAGAGTCATAATATTTCAGTACTGAATCATGAAAATTTTATTATAGAGTTCTGTTCATAGCGCTTATTAGCCATTTCATGGTATAATTCAGAGTGCAATTCTGAACTTATAATGAACATAATGAACTTCAAATTTAAATTGTAATTATCATAGACATTATAAATTTTTTGTCTGTTTTTGAACTGATCAGACTTAAAAAAAAATTGCCAACACCTGGGACTTGGAAACAAACTCGCTAGGCATGCCTTTTTTTTTGGGGGGGGGGAGAAAAGGAAGGGGTAATTTTTGTGAGGTAGAATTTAAAAATTCCCCTCCATTCCTCCATTACCTCCCCCCGCCCCCACTTTTACATCAGTTTGGGCGCTAATCAGGGGGGGGGGGTAATTTCGACACGTGAAATTGCAAAGATTCATTGCCGAAATTATGGTTGACTCAGGGAGACCAAGGTACTAACGATAGTACTGCGGTTCAAATTCATAGTTCGCTTTGTTATACATTCCAATGCCAACGCTATCACCATAATGAATATTATATTACCACACGGTTGTTATCGCCACCGAGAAGTTATCAAACTCCGAGGCGAAGCCGAGGTGTTATGATAACTTCGAGGGAGATAACAACCGTATGGTAATTTTTTTAATCAACACCTGTTGCGATCATTTCAAAATTGAACACAGTTTTATTGGTTTTTCATTTTTATTTTTTGTGGACGATTAAATTTTCAAAGGTAAGCAAAATTTCTTCGGATCTGTTCTTCGTTTTGTCCTCAGGCGCCCTCTCCCCCCTCACACACACACGCGCTCGCACACACTCACATACACACCCACCCACACACAGACTTACACACACACACATACACACAACCACCCACCGACACACACACAATTACACAAACACACTCACGCACGCACACACAGAGACGCACACACACCACACACACACGCACGCACACACACACTTACACACTCGCACACACACATGCAACCACGCGCACACATGCACAAACACACACGCACGCACAGAAACACACCACACACACACACCACGCACACACACACACACACCACACAAACCGCACACACCCCGCCCACACCACACACACAGCACACACCACACAAGTTTTTTTAGACTACAAGTTTATTAAATTGTTTCTATCATTAGACTACGAGTTTATCGCCACTCTTTTATCGCCACTGTTTACTTAGTAACAGTGGCGATAAAAGAGTGTGATAAACTCGTAGGCTAATGCTGAAGTGGTTTTCCAGTGTCGGTCGGGCATTAAAATTTATTACACTGGCAGTTTATTAAACAGGTATTATCGCAACAGGTGTTGATTAAGTAACTTTTTAAAACCTAAAATGGAGTGTTAGAAGGTTGAGAGACAACAACTTAAGTAATGGTTAAGTGACTCTGCTTGAAGTCACTGAGAACTTCTTGCGTTTCTGGATATTAAGTCAGAATTTCGAAGTGACTTCTTCCTAGTCACGTAACCATTCTTAAAACACGAAACGCGCACGTTTTAAAATGACGAAAGTCAACGAAATTCACCTTCTGGCTGTGAGTGAGTGTTTTAATGTAAATGAGTGTGCACGTGAGTGTTTTAATGTAAATTGTGCATAAGATAGCTTGACATTGCTTGACAAGAAGCTCCACTTGTTCAACGTATACTTCGGTAGAGAAATAAAGCCTTGAGGAACAAGAAAGAACGTGAGATCAGGTTATAAGAGATACCCAAGTTCAAGAGCTTAAGACCAGTTGGTGTAAATGGGTATCACGCTAAGCTTGCAAAGTGAGAAGTGCTGACTCGAATCCAGTACTGGTCCCTTTTCACAGTAGTTGCACCTGAATAAACCCCCTAACAGGGAGAATTGGAAGACTCCATGCAAATCCAAGATCTAGTCACAACCCAGTCGTTCAGTAATTCTACAATAAATTTCAAATTTGGATCTAGTTCAAAATGATGTGACTTTTTATATAGCTCAGCCATCTCCAACTATGAAATTTATAACTCAGCTTATATTATAATCAGAAAGTGCTTGCCATAAAATTTTATAGGTCACTGGTTGAGTAATAACTTTTCTTTAAAACCGGCAAATAAACTAGATATCTAACCTGTTTTTGACCTTAAGTTCCAAACTGTGGATGTTAAGAACTCCATCGTGGTATTCTACCATTGCCACGTCATCGTAGAGATCATTTTTGGCTCGAATGTTCTGGGGGATTATCAAATCCTCAAAACTATCTTCAAGAGGTTCGTCTACTTCCTCGTCTTCGAGTTTCTTTGGTTTATTCCGACCCATGTTTGACTAAATGGCACCGAGACTGTATTGCTTTCTCTTTTCTAAAAAGACAAGGGCAAACTTTGCCGTACATTGCATATCCATTCGCATTGGCCTTTGTTTCGATCCTCCATGAAATAGAGATTGAGAACTTTTTATGACAGGTTAACGTTCGTTAAAGTCAGTTTTGGTCTGTCTATATAACTCGCGGAGCGATTCAAAATTGGTATCATTAAAAGGCTATTGAAAAATTGAACCAATTGTTGAACACATTATTTTGTCTTTGAAAAATATTCAGTCCTTTTTGGAGTAAAATAAACGTTGGCCATGTTGTTCACAAAATCAAATTTCAAATTAAAAAATAAATATCAATGCACGTCTTATGTGTTTATCTTCATTGATTTCTTTGAACGCTCTCTTCTATGAACGCGTATTTAAACCTTTGAGCAATCTTCGTTACTTTCTTGATCCTTAAGTTTTTTGATCCTCACATTTCATTTGTTTCAGAAGGAACAAAAAAGACCTGTAACAAACTGTCTTTTCTCATTGGGTGACAAAGTTTATTAATTTGTACCTGAAAAATTGCGTGAGCGTAATAATTCCGGAGTTGTCAGAATGGATTTAGTAAAACAAACTTAAGATAAAAACATAGCTGGGTAAACGCAGAGCGGGGCGCTTTAAAATGTGTCCGCGTTTAGTTTTTTTCCAAAAATTTCATGCTGAGAAATACTAGAAACTAAATATTTTGATAACTGCCAAGCTGTTAGCCTCTCTGTTACCCAAAGCAAAGCATTGGGGTTTAAAGTCTTTCAAATTGTAAAATAATGGGGACTTTCATCTAATTTTTCAAAAAGTTTAAACAAACATTTGTAGTGTTTCACAAAGGTCGCTACAAATGTCACAGATGAACGCTGATAACAAAATGATCATCAGTGATCTCAATAACACACACAAAGTAGATAGATAGGAAAAGAAAACCTATAAATGGTAAAAAGCGAAAGTGTTCGAGAGTATAAGCAAAAATATTATTTCTCGTTTTTGGCCTCTGCAGAATCCACAGTAACGCATTTTGTTTGTTTAAATTTTAAAATAAAATGTTTTCAAAAGTTTAAGAGTTTCAATTTTTACTGTTTTCATACCTCGGAAATGGAGTTAAGTTTTGAAAAGGAATTTTTATGCAGTACAATTTTAAACAAGTTCAAGTTACTAATCCAATTAACTTCGCGTTCCTATTCCATACAAACATTCGGCACGCGTTAGTACTTTTGGTTATCAATTAGTTTACTCTCCGATAATTTAATGCCTTCAATCAGTGTTTTTGAAGTGATCATTTTTCTGTATTTTCATTCAT
>NC_134478.1:55013631-55102754 GCF_964194025.1 Convolutriloba macropyga
ACCACCAACCAGAAAACAATGAAACCAGCTACGCAATATGGCACCATCACTGAATATCTTAACCAACAACAATGCATAAATTTACCTTTTATTGTTTATAGAATGACCTTTGGGCAAACATTTTACGTGAACAAACTAGAGAAGCTAATCGAGCAACGGTATTTACTGGTTTCATCTCATATTTATTATCAAATAAGTTATAACTTAAATCTATTTCAAAATTAGTCATGAAATTCTTTGCCACACCCGTTTGTTGCTTTGCTGGTGGTTATTTTCGGCTTTCTGAGCATTGGGGTGTTTTCGTTTAAAAAGGCGCCCGATGTTTCGGAACTGACTGTCATGTATTACGATTGTTACCCCGAAGAGAACAAATTCACTGTCAAGTTCAAGCAGATCGGATATCAACAGGTAAAAATTGTTCACAAAATGTTGTTTATTTCACATATCACTGCAGAGCCGCTCTAGTCCAGAAAACCTAAAAAACGATGTAAGAAATGTTCAGGATGTACGAAAGAAATTAGAAGTCATCGTTATGTTCTGTTTGGTGGCGGTCAAACAAGTCTGTAAGAAATCAAGCCGAATTTTGAAGAGGTCAAATAGTCGAAAATTTCCGAGATAGAGATATGGTATGTTGTCCCTGGCGGGCAGGCAGGCGCGATTCGCGCGCGTCCCAGCTTCGCTAGCTGCGATAACTTACCCCCGCAGTTTCCGTATAACATCTCACAGAGGAGGAGTAGCATGGTCACATGGACAGCGATCTACTAAGTCTCGCAACCACTAGATGTCTAAAGAGTGATGTATTTTTGTTTAAGTGGTGCACTGGAATATATTATAAATTAAAAATAATAAGCGCATCCTGGCAATCCAGTTAACATTGTATTTTGTTTTGTAAAATATTACAAAATCATTACATAGTTTCCGGCCTGCTTTCATCTAAAGTTTCTTTTACTTCGGCTTACTTTGCTTTACCGTTCAGTTTGTTTGGTATGCTTGGCTTCAACGTAACAAAATGGTCGACGCAAAGTAAGTCGAAAATTATGTAATCAGTTTTGTAACCTATCAGAAATAGTATATTGTTAATCGTTACAATCAAGACTGCGCTTAGTTTTTCGCAACTTATAAGGTATTCCAGACACCATTGAAACAAAATAGGTCAATTTTTAGGCATGTAGTCATCTAGTGGCTGCAAGCTCTAGCGGACCACTATCCATGTCATCCCTCGAATCCACTGTAGATTGTAATGCAGAAACCACGGACCGGTTATTGCGGTGAAGCCATAAAGCCCACGAGGGCACGAGGGATAACAGAAAAGCAAAGTTTTTTTTTTGGCTTACTAGACAACTTTCCTAAATTCGGCTTGCTTGTCAATCGGATTGCTTAACCGCCACCTAAGAAATTGTCGGTAATATTCGTAGGAAGGCTTCGTTATGTTCGGCTTCTTAGTTATACCAACTCTTTTGTTATGTTTAGAAACGACGATTTGTGAACTGAGGCGTTACCTAATTAAGAATGTTAAAAGCTTTGAAAGAAATTTTATGATTACTTTATGGTCTGTTTTATGGCCATCATGTTGCGTTAGTTGCTGCATCAAGCATTTTTTCCTTGAAGATCTAAAAAATCCTTAAAAATCGCTGTCAAGATCTGAAAATAGCCAAACCGATAATTCTCTAATACTCATTGTGAATTATGCATTTTCTGAGTGTTTTCTGAGCGAATTTAACATTCTCTTAGCACTATTCAAGCAAGATTTTAGTGGCTTCATAAAAATTTTTATCCGCAAAAATGTTGAGCCAGGGCGTTTGGCTTGAGATAATTAATCTGATCTTTCCGTTTCTGCCCCCCATCTTAGTGGGTGCATATTATTTGCACCCTAGACAAATGTGCCATATTTTTACATAATGATTTAATGTTATGGCACGTGTGCTCTGTGGGGGGTGTGGGGGGGGGGGGTTCAGACGGAAAAGATTCATCAATCAAACTCAAGAGGTCTGAATTAAGAAAACTTTCCATTAAATTCTCTTCAGGTCGTGTCATCATACTTCCGCAACAAAACGTCGACCGCAACTGTAAACACCTCGAAAGTATCCACGACGACGCAGACGAATGGATCATCGGGTTTATCCAGAAATGCGACATCCAGTTTGACCCAGACACTTCCAGCGGGAGGTTCGAGGTGAAGTTATTCGACGGACCCCTCAAGATGAACCACATTCGCGACTCAAGGTGGATTGATTGCACCCGGCGGAAAAACCAACACCAGGTGGAATTTTGGAGGAGGAATTAATGGTGGATGCGACTATTGGAAATAAAGTGGAGTTATAATCTGGACTAAATGTATATTTAGGTTTTAATATTTTTGCTAATTTAGCTATGGGAATATGATATTGTTATTCTTGAACAATAAAATGAAATGAAACGTCAAAAAGTGAGGATGGAAATGTCCGGGCCAAAGGGATAAAGGATGTGAAAAACATTTTTCAAAACTTTTCCCTCGGTGGAATAATATAACACCTCTCAAATTGACAAGCGCACATTTTGATAATAATTAAAAAAATAAATTAGTTTTTTAAAAATAATTTCTGTGCAACAACATTAGGCAAAAGCGACCCTGTTTAAAGCAGCTTATCTAGTCATTTCAGGCTGTTCTTTTCACGGGCATCATTGCTTTCTTTTCGACGCTTTTGGTCACTTTTTTTTGTCTCTGAAGTTTTCACGTGGTACCATCAATGACACCAAAATTATGATAAAAAAAGAAAGAAGTAATTAAATAATCAGTAGCGGTGATAAACAAAAGAGACGCAAAGTTTCCATCAGCAGCTTACCGTGAGTAATGTAATACAATTGAACATATAAAGAAACATGTCTAAAGCCTATTTTTCGTTCGTTTGGAACCGACGAAACACGGCTGTACTCCATTTTAAAGCCGACGAAAACCGACAATTCTTCCGTTTAAATACCGACGAAAACCGATCAAAACGATGAAAAAAGTAAGGATTTTGATCGGTATTGGCGAAGTAAAACTTACAAAAACCGACAATTTCTTATGACTCAAAGCGAAAAAATTCTCAACACGGGTCGGAAATCAAAAGTTGGAATTATCTGTAATTTCAGATAGCTAGTAAGTAAAAATGAATTCTTTCAATTCAAAGTTGTTGACTGTTTTAGTTTGTGATAGATATCTGAAAATGGTTATTTTATATCAGAAATGGTTTATTGGTCAGCGTTTTCAATTTCCTCTTATTGATATATGTATTAATTGTAAGGACTAGTCTCACCAATCACCAATCTAAGACAGCCATTTATAAGTTTTAAAAAGAGGCAAATTATTTGGTTCGCAAATGGTTTAAAAAAAGTTTTGTCCACGAGGGAAAAAAAACAGACAGTTCAGAACAATTTCACATTGTTTTAAATAAAACGATGAGGAAATTTCCTTTGGCAAACATTTTTGCAGCCCTAAAAAGAGATGAAACTCTCAGTTTACAATTTACATTTCACTTTTCTAAAGGCAAGCAAAAAGGGTGATAGATGCCATATTGGCCGACAGGGCGTCCAGCCCACAAACAAAAAATGAAAAATTTAGAAGACAATTTACGCAAAATGTGCTAGTATATTTAACCGGAAGCTCTGATTAGCTTATTTAAAGCAGCATTTTTTCAAACGGTCAAACAGCGAATATTTTTTTATCAACTAGCGAAACGAAAGTATATGCATGGTTGCGTTGCATCCTACCCCTCTCCTTCCCCCACCAGATGGGGGGTGGGGTCGGGGGGGGGGGCATTGAGAGGTCGCGTGGAGCACCATCCAACTGCACACCAAAGATAACGGTTCACCGAACTACAATGATGTTTTTTACCAAAATTGATAACATGATGTCGGTTAAAATTTCTCATTTTCTTCCTTGTCGGCTTAAAGCGTTTTCGGCCAATTTCCTAGAACCGTAAGATGTAAAGTAAAATAGCTATCGTATAAATAGCTGTAATAAACTGAAGAAGAAAATGAAACTCTTTTGCTAAACTTGGACAATTTAGTTTTGACATTTTAGTGGTCTTTGCCATGGACACGGCAATTAACTGGATGGCTTTAAATGTTAGAGAATGTCATGTTATTCGCAGACAAAATTTTTAGTGATTTTGGTAACAGCAATCGAGTTGAAAAATTAGTTTGGCTATCACTTGAGGGAGCCCTGATGTTCGGTTCTTAAAACGTAAGAATTCGTCGCTTAGAATATGGTCGGTTTCAAGCAGAAGGAAATCATGGAAAATGGACTGATTTTTATGGAACTAATAAAAAAAAGTGGACTGATCAAATTAAAGCTCCATGAGAACGATTCAATGAAATAAATCTTTATCAAGGTTTCAAAAAAAATCTGTAATAGTTAAACGAGAAACACAAAACTATCATAATTGGTCAAATAGTTTTATAAATGAGCTAAAAAGGAAATTCATTACATTTTCACGTTTTTTTCACAAAAATTGCGTCCAAAAAATTTCGTCTCCAAGATAACATTTGACACCAATATTAATAAAAACACTCAAAATTTGCATGCAAAGAAACGACAATTTCTTACATTTGAAACCCAACATGCCGAAGATGAACTTACCGGAATAAAATTACTATTAGCCCATTTAGAACTTCAAAGGTTACCTTGTAAAATTATCTTGCCAATTTTTTGAAAAAGACAGTTATGAAATGGCACCAGAAGTGACACGATAATTTGTGGACGTAAATTTTGTGTTAATATTAGTTTTCTAGAATTTTGAAGGGCTACTTGTAATTTTTTGGGCCTATTTTCTCTAAAAGCAAAGATGGCTTATGTCAAGTAGTGTGCAATTAGCGCTGGAGCACCAAAGTCTGCGGACAGTCCAAGTACTGCAAAAACCTGCATTTCCTTTTTCTGCCTTTTTCTAATAAGAGGTTCCATCCGTGTCGGAGGAGCACGCATAATAGGCGCTCCTTTCTGCGAGAGCGACATTAGCCTGTTGAGGAGGAAAAACGAAGTTACTAGGCTGGAGAGAGAGAAAGAAAGAAAGAGAGAGAAGAGAGAGAGAGAGAGAGAGAGAGAGAGAGAGAGGAAGAGAGAGAGAGAGAGAGAGAGAGAGAGAGAGAGAGAGAGGAAGAGAGAGAGAGAGAGAGAGAGAGAGAGAGAGAGAGAGAGAAAGAGAGAGTGACTGAGTGTGTGTGTGTGTGAGAGAGAGAGAGAGAGAGAGAGAGGACGAGCGAGCGAGAGAGAGAGAGAGAGAGAGAGAGAGAGAGAGAGAGAGAGAGAGGAGAGAGAGAGAGGGAGAGAGAGAGAGAGAGAGAGAGAGAGAGGGGAGAGAGAGAGAGAGAGAGAGAGAGAGAGAGAGAGGAGAGAGAGAGAGAGAGAGAGAGAGAGAGAGAGAGAGAGAGAGAGAGAGAGGGAGGAGAGAGAGAGGAGAGAGAGAGAGAGAGAGAGAGAGAGAGAGAGGAGAGAGAGAGAGAGAGAGAGAGAGAGGGAGAGAGAGAGAGAGAGAGAGAGAGAGAGAGAGAGAGAGAGGAAGGGAGAGAGAGAGCACCATAAAGCCAACAGGGCCCAGAATTACTACCGCAGCAACATTGATTGTCAGTCAGTGAAACCAAGATGATGAAATCGCAGTGCGTTTTACTCCCCGGAGTTACAGAGCATATATCCTTACATAGTAAATCATTATGTAAAAATATGGCATGTGGTTCTGGGGGGGGGGGGCACAAACGGAAAAAAATCTAAAACGTTTTAGAGACTGCTTTCGGCTGTTTTAGCTTGTCGATGCAATTTGCCTTAATTTGATTGAGTCTTTGCGTGGCGGATAAATATATGCAATTCAGTGTGCAATCTTCTTCTTCTTCTTCTTCTTGTGTCGTGTCAATGGACGTTGACTGTTTTAGTGTGCAATACAGCGCACTATTATGGAATTTGCTGATTAAAAACGTTGTGCGGGAAAAAAGAATTCTCAATTGCGTTCTGTTGCAAAAAAGTACTTTACAAATATCGCAGCTAACCACTGTTTGTTGGTATTCAGTATGTCTACCGCAACAATATGAGGAAAATTTTCATATGCTGGAAAAACTACTAAGAAATTCTTTCCGTCGAGAAGAAAATCTTTCAGTCACCATCCATTAATTAGTTCGGTTGCGAATTTCAGAATGATTACTTTTTTATTTCATTTCAAACGGAAAAATTCCTCTTTTCCTACCAAACGTACCAGCTAAACTCATTGCTAAATTCTATAAAAACTCACCGCATTCATCTTAATCAACGCTAAAAAGTGTAAGACTTTTGTGGCATAAACTTTTTATCGCCGGATTGCCCTCAATTCTTGCGTTTTTTCGGCGGAACTTTGCCCTGGGCGGCATATGATTTGATGGATTATTACACCTTAACTGTAGGTTACATAAGAAAAAACGTAAGAGCTTTCGTCGTTTTCTATAACTAAAACTGGACTTATCTACGATTTTCTTATGTTTAGAAACAACGAATTCTGAAATAGGGGACCATTCATAGAAATCGAGGCAAAATAACCTTTATGGTTCTACTGTTTTCACGAATGGTGCTGATTTCGTGGGACCTAAAAAACTCTTTACAGTATTTGCTGCTTAAAAAACACATTTTCCACCCCAATATTTTTGAAAAATAAATTTTAGCACAATAGATATTGATTGATAATTGATAACAGTAATTCAAATAAGTTTGTTCACGTGATCACCGGAGGTCTGGGTGTACTCTGAATTATGTCTCGGATCCACCCCTTGAAATGGGGAATACTGGCAAAGAAATTTCTTCCCTGGCAGTTTTCCCGTCCGTCTCTGTAGAAATGACTCACTACTCCATACAGACACTGGGGTTCTCTGAATTTACCCTCTAAGATGTATAGAGGCCCCCCACTGTCACCATAGCAGACACTGTTGTCTGGCAAAATTCTAAAAAAGGACGGATAGATTGTTGATACTACAGCTGTTTAACTGTCCCCCCCCCGCGGGAGTTGATTGAGTTTTCTGACACTGTGTTTCCACCATGCATAATAACACAAATATTTTAATTAGACCGAAATGAACGCAAGAAATTGTAGAGAAATTGCAAAAAAAATTGCACAGAAGCCCGTCAAATTATTAATTTGGGATTTAAAAAACCCAAACTGACCAAATTGAAGGGAGGGCTAGCTCTCTCACCCATTTGATGTCTCTTAAGAGGAGAATTAAGGTTTTTAATTGTTCCGACCCCACTTGTGGGGGGCAGGAACTATATACTCAAATGGGTTTTTTTAATCAGTCAATTTTGGCCGATCGATATATTCATCGTAGAGAATTGTGAGTGTTATCATTATAAACCTCGTCCAGCGTAGAATTCAAAATTAAAAAGATATTGTTTTGAATTTCCTATTTTTCGAGGAGTTATCGAGGATTGAAGTTTTGTGTGAACCTGTGATATTTTGTTCACTTTTAGTGTAATTTATGTGTAATTAGTGCAATTCTTCCAATTAAGATAATTTTTATACAAAATTTTGATTCAAAATTACATTTAAAGCCACAAAAAGAATCAATATTGAGTTCCTAATAAACGAAAGCCGATAAAAAAAGACTAGTTCTGGTCTCATAGGGAAGTTTACTATAAAAAAACTCAACTTCTATTTGAGAGCTCTTTTTTTAAAAAAAAATCATATTATTTTTGTTTTCTGATGTCACATAGAGACTAGTCATTTTTCATCCCGAGGTTCTGTTAATGATTCACAGTCTAATGAAGCCCAATGGACAAAACATTTGTTCTCAAAGAATCGCTTGTATGGCTACGACTCATAATTTTAAATGAAATTTTGATTTTTTTTTGAGATTTTACTAAGTTTTTGGAGACCTATGGCATGAAATGGTTGCCCAAAAGTGCAATAGAATTCATAATGAGCATTAGGAGAACCTATCTACAGCTTTGAGTGGACAGCTAATGGCTGTTAAGACTTTAAAAATGGTTTTTTCGAGAAACTTTTTAAATATTAACCAATTATCAACTATTTTCGTGAATTGTAAGTCAGCTTCAGTAATGATGCGGTCCCCTTGCTTTCTATTGCACCCACAACTATTCTGGTTATTGGTTTCTCTTCTAAATATTTGTTATAAGATTTCAATGATTCAAAATTTCAAAACTTAAAAAAAAAATTGGATTTTTTGTTTTATTGGTCCCTCTTGAAATCTGATCACATTCTCCTGATATTAATATCTCCCATTGGCTTAGAGAATTTTTTCAAAGGATCCTGGACAAAATTTTCAAAGAAAAATTTAGGGTTTAAATGGCTTCGACCCTGAATGGCTTCGCACTTTTCCACTGAATTTTTTGTTTTTGCCTGTATTTGTTGTTGTTTCCATAGTCATAAGACTTATTGTGATGTCCTATCAATTACCTATGCATGAGAAATGTCTTTGTTGTCCAGTCGAGGGACAATTGAGCCTATTAATTTGCTTTCGTTGAAAGCTTTTAGATTTACGGCTGTTGAGAATTTAAAAATGATTTTCGATAATTTTTTTAAACATTAAACGATCTTAATCCTTAGTTCGTGAACTGTAAGTCGATCTCAGTAATGACCGGACTTTTCTTTCCTAAATCAACAGAAATTAATCTATTGAAAGGTTTTATGTTTTAACTGTTGGTGTTATGACATCGATGCACGTGTTTTCATAAATTTTTTTAAAATTTTTGGATCTCTTTTTCTTGATTCTGGTTCTTTTTGGAATCTTAACACGTTATCCTATTATTTATAGTTTCATTGGCTTAGAGATGATGACGTTCAATGGATCATAATAAAGTTTCCAAAGAAAAGCTTATGGTTAAAGGGTATCGACACTCCTAGCGCAATTGTCTACCATTTTTCTTGGATTTTGCCTGTAATTTTTTTGTTTTCACAGTCAATGACTTTTTGTAATGTCTTATTGATTATATATGAGTGACAAACATCCCATCTTTTTGTTGCCTCACGGAGGCATAACTTAGCGTATTTATTAGCTCTCGTTGAAGGCTATTGAATTTAATGGCGTTGATACTACGGTTTAAGAGCAATGGGTTTCTACGAAGAATCCCATTGCTCTTAAAAATCAATTGAAATTGGAAAATGTTTTTACTGAAAAATTCATTTTTTCATAGCTTTGACACTTTGCTCGTTCATTTTTTTGAATTTGCTGTATTAGCCTGTTTTTTTATTCTTTAGGTAGACGTAAGATGCTGACAGGTCTCATAAGCTTGTAAGTGAGGATTGATTGAAGAATGTTACCCAAAGAAGACTGTGTATAGAGGTTTATAAAATTATACATTTTTTGAGATTTTAAGGATTTTTGAATTTTTTCAGTTTTTGTTGTTGTTTTTGCTAACTTGCAACGTATTCTCATGATTGAGAGGTCCCTTGTTTTTTAAAAAATAACATGTTTACTGATTTTATTACGTAACTAATGTTTCATTTGTTGGACAATGTGTTTTCATAAAAAGTTATGTGAGTGGTGTATTTGTGTTTCTTTTTCTCTTCCTTTAGCACAATCGCGTAATAACAGATCCCAATGATTTTCAAATGTGGCCCAATTTAACTTATTTATTCATTCAGTATATATTCAGCTGAATTAGTATAAATGGAAATTGAAATAAAAATACATAATATTCAGATAATAGCTAATGATTTTAATGGCTTCACTGATTTGTGTTTTCGCAATGTTTGTAATTTATCTTCATCTATAGTCGGTTCCTATGGCTTAGTCTAACCAAAGACAGCTCTTATTGGTTTCATTATGACTCTTCAGTAAAGTTATTGATAATTATTTCTTTAAAAGCTAATGATTTTTAAGACTTGAAATTATTCAGTTTAAAAAATGTTGATTGATTTTTGAGTTTCGCCTCATTATTTTTTTGTAGAATTGTTACCTAGTCTCACTAAGGAAAAATCCCGCCTGCTGTGTAGTTAGGAAAAATTAAATTCGTGTAGTTAGGGTTTTCTCTAATTGTAATCTGACGTTGTTACTAGGTGCTTTTAAAAATAGATATTGAATGGTTGACGTGAAACTTTTGTTTTCGCGTTTTTGTAGTTGTTGTTTTTTTTCTCGTAGTCTTTTCAATGCAGATCTCGTTGTAATGAGGCATGGCATTTTTTTAGTTCAATTATTTGTTTGGTTGTGTAACGGTTCTTTTGAACTCAAACATCTACTTTTGATTATCGCTTTGTCAAAAGAGTAAGTCAAAAGACAGTTAATTCAAAAATGTAGACGAGCGCTGGTCGGAACATCATGTGCGAACGCACATTAACGAGCCTCATTGTTGCTCTTTATATACTTAAAAACGAAA
Organism: Convolutriloba macropyga; assembly: GCF_964194025.1. Lineage (NCBI taxonomy): Eukaryota > Metazoa > Xenacoelomorpha > Acoela > Convolutidae > Convolutriloba > Convolutriloba macropyga. The sequence goes on from NC_134478.1 coordinate 55,023,935, forward strand.
CTGGGGGAAACAAAATCTTAGGATAGTTCGAGCAGTTTTGTTTTTTAATAGGAAAACAATAATTGTTTTGTTTATGATTTTTTAGCATGTAACACTGACCAAGCGGTTATTTTTATTTTTAATTTTGAGATTTTTCTGAACGAAAGGTAATCTCTTCTATTTATTGAAACATTTCTGTATATATTCAATTGGCAGTAAGCTCTTTGCCATAATTAGCCTAAAATTGGATTTCGTGAGTTCATTTTTCAATTGCTTAAGGTGCAATTCAGAAGCCAATTTTTCTTAGTAACCTTGATTAGCGGCGTAATTTCACGAAAAAAAATAGATCTCCGTCTCTCCCCCCTCACAGTATGTTATGCAATCTTCTGGTCACAAAACACGTGCCTTTCATAGTAAATTACTATGTAAAAATATAGCTGGGGTGCAAATAACGAGGGTGCATATAATATGCGGGGAAGGGGTAATTAACTAAGGGGTTGGGGAAAGGGTAGCATAAACGGGCAAGATCTAAATACCTGTATAAAGTTACAATGGAAAATTTCAATACCTGCGGGCTTTCATAATGTCTGTCTTCATTAAGAACCAGCGACCAAACCTCCAAAACATGTTCTCGTAAAAGTATGTCTCCATCAACACATCTGGAACCAGCTTCTCAGTAGTCGATATCCGGCCTACTCCACACGTACCAAGGAGAGTCTTATGTCTGGCTTGTTCCTGGCATAGGGCGATCACGTGACGTATCGGGATTTGACGGTCTACTTGAATAAGGGCGATATCGTCCGTGAATATGGTTTTGTCATACCTGAAAATTACGATTGACAAGAAGGCAAACCCGATTTGACCACCATAAAACAAACTTACCAATCATAAAACGCCATATATGGTTTTAATGCAAACTTACTAAACATACAACGATCATTATAAATTGGTAACTTAGCATAAAATGGGTCACGTTTGAAAAAACTTTTCTTTAAATTACCTTCTGCAATATGAAAGAGAAAATTTTCTTCCCATAAAAAAATGCTATCCACAAAGTTACCACATATGGACACGTTGTTACCGCAGCCAGATCTTAAAACGGAACGTTTGTGGACCATATATGGCTCGTTTTATAATAAGTAAGTGACGATATATGGTCCATTTTATGGTAAATAAGTTACAATATATGGTTCGTTTTATGCTAATAAAGTTAACATATATGGTCCGCTTTATGGTAAGTAAGTGACCATATATGGGCTGTTTTATAGTAAATAAGTTACAATATATGGTCCGTTTTATGCTAATAAAGTTACAATATATGGTCCGTTTTATGCTAAGTAAGTTACCATAAATGGTCCGTTTTATGGTAAGTAAGTTACAATATATGGTCCGTTTTATGGTAAGTAAGTTACAATATATGGTCCGTTTTATGCTGAGAAAGTTACCATGTATGGTCCGCTTTATGGTGAGTAAGTGAACATATATGGTCTGTTTTATAGTAAATAAGTTACAATATATGGTCCGTTTTATGCTAATAAAATTACAATATATGGTCCGTTTTATGGTAAGTAAGTAACAATATATGGTCCCTTTTATGGTAAGTAAGTTACAATATATGGTCCGTTTTATGCTGAGAAAGTTACCATGTATGGTCCGCTTTATGGTGAGTAAGTGAACATATATGGTCTGTTTTAAAGTAAATAAGTTACAATATATGGTCCGTTTTATGCTAATAAAATTACAATATATGGTCCGTTTTATGGTAAGTAAGTTACAATATTTGGTCCGTCTTATGGTAAGTAAGTTACAATATATGATCAGTTTTATGGTAAGTAAGTTACATTATATGGTCCGTTTTATGCTAATAAAGTTAAAATATATGGTCCGTTTTATGCTAAGTAAGTTACTATATATGGTCCGCTTTATGGTAAGTAAGTTACAATATATGGTCCGTCTTATGGTAAGTAAGTTACAATATATGGTCCGTTTTCTGGTAAGTAAGTTACAATATATGGTCGGTTTTTTGCTAAGTAAGTTACTATATATGGTCCGTTTTATGGTAAGTAAGTTACAATATATGGTCCGTCTTATGGTAAATAAGTTACAATATATGGTCCGTTTTATGGTAAGAAAGTTACTTTATATGGCCCATCTTATGCTATGTAAGTTACCATATTTGGTCCGTTTTATGGTAAGTAATTTACAATATATGGTTCGTTTTATGGTGAGTAAATAACGACCATATATTGTGCGTTTTATGGTGAGTAATTGACGACCTTATTTGGTCCGTTTTATGGTAAGTAAGTTACACTTTATGGCCCGTTTTATGCTAAATAAATAACCAAATATGGTCCATTTTATGGTAATTGATTTACCATATATAGTCCGTTTTATGGTGAGTAATCAACGACCATATATGATCTGTTTTATGGCAAGTAAGATTAAATATTTGGTCCGTTTTATGCTAAGTAAATTACCATATATGGTCCCTTTTATGGTACGTAATTTACCATATATGGTCCGTCTTATTATAAATAAGTTACCATATATATTCCGTTTTATGGTAAGTAAGTTACAAAATATGGTCCGTTTTATGCTGAGTAATAAACAACAATATATGGTCCGTTTTATGGTGAGTAATTGACGACCATATTTGGTCCATTATATGGTAAGTAAGCTACATTATATGGTCCGTTTTATGGTAAGTGATTTACAATATATGGTCGGTTTTTTGGTAAGTAAGTTACAGTATGGGGTCGGTTTTATGGTAAGTAAGTTACAGTTTATGGTCCATCTTATGGTAAGTAAATTAAAATATATGGACCGTTCTAAGCTAAGTTAGTTACAATATATGGTCCGTCTTATGCTAAGCAAGTTACCATATATGGTCCGTTTTATGGTAAGTAAGTTTCAATATATGGTCCGTTTTTTGCTAAGTAAATTACCGTATATTGTCCCTCTTATGGTACGTACTTTACCATATATGGTCTGTCTTATGGTAAGTAAGTTACCATATATATTCCGTTTTATGGTAAGTAAGTTACATTATATAGTCCGTTTTATGCTGAGTATTTAACGAACATTTATGGTCCATTTTATGGTGAGTAATTGACGACCATATTTGATCCGTTATATGGTAAGTAAGTTGCATTATATGGTCCGTTTCATCATAAGTAATTTACCATGTATGGTCCGTTTTATGGTAAGTAAGTTACCATATGTGGTTTGTCTTATGGTAAGTAAGTTACAATATATGGTCCGTTTTATGGTAAGTGAGTTACAATATATGGTCGGTTTTATGGTAAGAAAGTTACTTTATATGGTCCATCTTATGGTAAGTAAGTTACCAGATTTGGTCGGTTTTTTGGTAAGTAAGTTACAGTATATGGTCCATCTTGTGGTAAGTAAGTTACCATATATGGTCTTTTTGATGGTAAATAAGTTACAATATATGGTCTGTTTTATGCTAAGTAAGTTACAATATATGGTCCGTTTTTTGCTAAGTAAGTTACCATATATGTTCCCTTTTATGGTGAATAAATAACGATCCTATATGGTCCTTTTATGGTAAATAAGTTACAATAGATGGTCCATTTTATGGTAATTAATTTACCATGTAAGGTCTTTTTTATGGTGAGTAATCAACGAACATATATAGTCCGTTTTATGATAAGTAAATTGTCATTTATGGTCCGTTTTTTGATAAGTAATTTACCATATATTGTCCATCTTATCGTAAATAAGTTAACATTTTTGGTCCGTTTTATGGTAAGTATGTTACTTTATATGGTCCATCTTATGGTAAGTAAGTTACCAGATTTGGTCCGTTTTATGGTAAGTAATTTACAATATATGGTTCGTTTTATGGTGAGTAAATAACGACCATATATTGTCCGTTTTATGGTGAGTAATTGACGACCTTATTTGGTCCGTTTTATGGTAAGTAAGTTACAATTTATGGCCCGTTTTATGCTAAATAAGTAACCATATATGGTCACTTTTATGGTACGTAATTTACCATATATGGTCCGTCTTATTATAAGTAAGTTACCATATATATTCCGTTTTATGGTGAGTAAGTCACGAAATATGGTCCGTTTTATGCTGAGTAATTAACAACCATATATGGTCCGTTTTATGGTGAGTAATTGACGACCATATTTGGTCCGTTATATGGTAAGTAAGTTACATTATGTGGTCCGTTTTATCATAAATAACTTACCATGTGTGGTTCGTTTTATGGTAAGTAAGTTGCCATATGGGATCCGTCTTATGGTAAGTAAGTTACAATATATGGTCCGTTTTATGGTAAGTGATTTACAATATATGGTCGGTTTTTTGGTAAGTAAGTTACAGTATGGGGTCGGTTTTATGGTAAGTAAGTTACAGTTTATGGTCCATCTTATGGTAAGTAAATTAAAATATATGGTCCGTTCTAAGCTAAGTTAGTTACAATATATGGTCCGTCTTATGCTAAGCAAGTTACCATATATGGTCCGTTTTATGGTAAGTAAGTTTCAATATATGGTCCGTTTTTTGCTAAGTAAATTACCGTATATTGTCCCTCTTATGGTACGTACTTTACCATATATGATCTGTCTTATGGTAAGTAAGTTACCATATATATTCCGTTTTATGGTAAGTAAGTTACATTATATAGTCCGTTTTATGCTGAGTATTTAACGAACATTTATGGTCCATTTTATGGTGAGTAATTGACGACCATATTTGATCCGTTATATGGTAAGTAAGTTGCATTATATGGTCCGTTTCATCATAAGTAATTTACCATGTATGGTCCGTTTTATGGTAAGTAAGTTACCATATGTGGTTTGTCTTATGGTAAGTAAGTTACAATATATGGTCCGTTTTATGGTAAGTGAGTTACAATATATGGTCGGTTTTATGGTAAGAAAGTTACTTTATATGGTCCATCTTATGGTAAGTAAGTTACCAGATTTGGTCGGTTTTTTGGTAAGTAAGTTACAGTATATGGTCCATCTTGTGGTAAGTAAGTTACCATATATGGTCTTTTTGATGGTAAATAAGTTACAATATATGGTCTGTTTTATGCTAAGTAAGTTACAATATATGGTCCGTTTTTTGCTAAGTAAGTTACCATATATGTTCCCTTTTATGGTGAATAAATAACGATCCTATATGGTCCTTTTATGGTAAATAAGTTACAATAGATGGTCCATTTTATGGTAATTAATTTACCATGTAAGGTCTTTTTTATGGTGAGTAATCAACGAACATATATAGTCCGTTTTATGATAAGTAAATTGTCATTTATGGTCCGTTTTTTGATAAGTAATTTACCATATATTGTCCATCTTATCGTAAATAAGTTAACATTTTTGGTCCGTTTTATGGTAAGTATGTTACTTTATATGGTCCATCTTATGGTAAGTAAGTTACCAGATTTGGTCCGTTTTATGGTAAGTAATTTACAATATATGGTTCGTTTTATGGTGAGTAAATAACGACCATATATTGTCCGTTTTATGGTGAGTAATTGACGACCTTATTTGGTCCGTTTTATGGTAAGTAAGTTACAATTTATGGCCCGTTTTATGCTAAATAAGTAACCATATATGGTCACTTTTATGGTACGTAATTTACCATATATGGTCCGTCTTATTATAAGTAAGTTACCATATATATTCCGTTTTATGGTGAGTAAGTCACGAAATATGGTCCGTTTTATGCTGAGTAATTAACAACCATATATGGTCCGTTTTATGGTGAGTAATTGACGACCATATTTGGTCCGTTATATGGTAAGTAAGTTACATTATGTGGTCCGTTTTATCATAAATAACTTACCATGTGTGGTTCGTTTTATGGTAAGTAAGTTGCCATATGGGATCCGTCTTATGGTAAGTAAGTTACAATATATGGTCCGTTTTATGGTAAGTGAGTTACAATATACGGTCGGTTTTCGGTAAGTAAGTTACAGTATATGGTCGGTTTTATGGTAAGTAGGTTACAGTTTCTGGTCCATCTCATGGTAAGTAAATTAAAATATATGGTCCGTAGTAGTAAGTAAATACTGTCTCAAGAGAGAGGGGGGTTATCTTACGATACTTAAACATGGGATAATAGGGGGTTATCCTAGACGGAAAGGGATTAACTTTCATTGTTTACCAGATGTGACTATTTCCAAGGCGGCAATCTTGTTTTCGGTCAAACAGCCAACTTTGTTCTAAATTTCGTTCCGATAAGAGCTTCAAGTGAAGAATTTATTGAAACGTGTTTTAGCACTCATAAACACAAAATTTACACGGTTAGGAATTCAAAAGGCGCAATTTACGTAGTTAAGTACAATAAGTTTATTGTCTGCGTGCAACATTAAATGCTGGTTCTTCTTCATAATCGCTACTACTACTTTCACTGCACTCATTAGCTTCATAATTAATGAATGGGTTAGGGGAGGAAGAGCTGGAGCTGGTGGTAGCATCGAAATCTACGATATCATCGCCATCAATATCGTCCTCGTTAATAATACTTATCATTGCAAATCCCGGGTCAGGTGTTTCCCATTCTTCCGGGCTTTCACTTATTGTTGTATCCGGTACAACAAAACAATTATTATGGTCCCAGTTTGGACTCGAATCTAGGAGAAGGTGAGCATAATTTTCTACATTTTTGTAGTCCCACTCTACTTCATCGCTATCCCAAGAAAAATCTTTGACTCGGCAATGATCAATTTTATAGTGGCCGACTGGTAGTGTTTTATTTCCCTCGTTCAAAATGTGGCGTTTATTATCAAAAGCAGAGAGACATATTTTATTCGTTGAAACCGTTTGTAGAACATGCGTTTCCGAAACAATTCTTGTGTTTTCAGCGCGCAGTGTACTACCAGTCACAAGTGTATTATTGTAGTCTGCATGTCGAAGCAAATTTTGGGCTGCTCTTGTTATTCCTTTGGCGGACATTTTTCGGTTACCTATGAACAGAAAAAAGCAGTCAAATTATGACAATCATACAAGGTTAGTTGGTACTTTGTTAGTTTTTTCTTGAATTATTAAACGTAAAATACTCACTAGTGGAAGTAATGCTGTACAGCTTTGGCTTCAGGCATTTAAACTCTTTTATATAATCCCCAGCAAATTCGTTTTTGAATTTTAAGACGACGCGCTTATTTTCTTCGCTGTACAGTTCGTGATCTTCTGGGTAATTTGAGAAGTCGAATTGATCAAGAACATTGCTCTCCTTCAGTTCACGGTAGAGATCTTCACAATTGATCCGGTATAGCAAGCTATCAGTATCACTATAAAGTACTCGACAGTCAAATGAAGATCGCATTGTTCCATAGTGAAACTGATACAAGTAGTATTTCGCTAGATCAAGTATTGTGGCCCCTACTATAGTTGGTGTATCCCAATAGATCTTTCTTGGGCGGGAGGAGAGAGCTGCCATGTTCTCGCCAAACACTTTGAATGTATCCAACTCAAACTTGCTTACTATAGTTAGGGTTTGTCTCTCGTAAGCTCGATTTTCATCCGTCGACGTTTCGATTCGCAGTTTTTCCCATAAACGGCGTTGTTCATTAGTTTATAGAAACTCTCCTCAAATTTATTCGAACTGTTCAGTGTTATATAGGGTGTTAACCAATTGTTTTGAGTAAACTGTAGCACACGATGCATTTTCCTCACGACTAATCCCAAGTTAACATACAGTTTCAACAGCTTGTAATGCAGCACATAATGTTCTTTGCTGAAGAAAGTCTGCAACAGTTTTGGAACTTTTGAGGGGGCAAGTTATGACTCTCTCGCAAATTCACTTGGTAGTCACTGAGCCAGTCATCCCCAACAATATTTTTCGATGGTGCGAGGGGGAAGTCCTGATGGTAATCGTGTAGACTTGCTGGATAATGCAAGTCGACTTCCACGAAGTAACTGACAGGGTCATCATCAGGACAGTTTAGTATCTCAGCCAGTGTAATATCAGAGCTCAGCGTAAAATTTGACTGAGGGAGTTTTTCGTTTTGCATGACGCCACCGTATAGGTTATTGGCGTCCACGCAGAAGCCAAATGTCGAGGGTTGTGAAGAGTCGTAATCTGGTAAATATTTATTATTTGCTGTAAACTTTCTCATCTCGTAGACTGAACATACTCCCCCACGTACTGCTCCTTCTATCATATTGAGTTGCTCGCGTTCTGTAAGCAATTCGACCTCCACCTTGCATATTCTCATGGATGCTTCCTTAGCCATAGTTGGCAGTGTGTAAAAGTGCATGCAATCGAGTTTGTAGGTGGAGAACCCGAGCTCTCTGTGGAATTCACAAACGCATGCGAGAAGAGCGCAATCGGTTTTCAAGTATGCATCGTGGTAGTCTTGTAGAGTTTGGCAATTCAGAGTGTTCCACATCGTCTTGGCGTGGTTCAAGTTTTCATGAGTTATTGTTGCTGTGTTTCCTTCTAAAGTGTTACGCCATTCATTAAGAGGCGGTAAGGATTTTTCGCTGAACTTTTCTCGACCGCTAACATATGAATAGGGGTAATATCCTTTTTGCTGCAGGAGCTCCAATTCTGTTGAGGATAGGTTAGGAAAGACAGAGGCAAAAATTCCAAAACGATCTCTTGGTAAAATGTCAACCAACTTCTCTAGAGACGAATTCATCATTTTGAATGAATCAATGAACCTCAGATTTTCATACCTTTTGATCACTTTTCCATCATCCAGAGTTATGGTCTCCACGAGTACTCCAAAATTCATGGAAATGTTTTTTTCATCAGTAGATGGAATTACACTTACAGTGGTCGTTGGCTCACAAGATTGAAGGGCTAAACAAATGTGATGAAGATCATAATTTTGTATATTATGATCCACCACAGGGGTAAAGTTGACGTTCCCTCGTGCTCGATTGCATTTTTCATGAGCCCAGCCAAGAAATTGTCCTCTGTAGTGGCAGTGACCCAGATCAATTGATGATTGTTCATCATTATCGTCAAAGGCTTCGTTACATATCCAACATTCGCTAGCTGCACTTTTCGGATACTGCCTACGGTCACCTCTGAAGAAAGGAAAAGCTCGTTTGCGCTTGTATGTATCTTTGGCTAGTGTTTGTAACATGTTTACAAATTTAGTAATGCAATCTTCAGAGCTGTCCACGTGGAAGAAGATGGGTTTTGTTGAGTAGTGATCAATTACCGCAAGTGAAAACCCACAGGGTTCGTGTTTTTCATTAACTCTGGTGTATGAGTGTTCCCGTGGGGCGTGCATCCTGCTACTGGACACAAGAAAGATTCGAAGTCAAAGTAACAAACCAGGTAGCCGCCAAGTTTTTGAATTTATATAAATTTTTTCCCGGAGCTGGTAATCGAAAAACAGCCGGCGCATTTTCACAGCAGGTTTCCATATGTGCGGTAAGCTTTGCAAGGCCTTCTTCACACAACCAGAAACAACTCCGGCAAATATGAAACGCAAAGCGAAATTTGGTATTTCGGAGTTGACAGACTACTTTAACCAAGTTGGTAATCAACACATAATGGTAACAGTCTGCTTCGTATAAAAGCAATAGATCCATTGTGAAGTTTGAGACAAACTTTGACACTCTGAGTGGAAATAAGTCTCTACCATCATAACCAAAAACGTTGATTCGAACTTCATTTAGATTCTCGAACTGATTGATGTCTTCTAGCCCCATGGGCATATCGAAGTGTCCAGTTGGTTGATGAAGGTTGGCTTGCTTGTAAGTTTCGGGTGAAGTTTTGTCTGTGTTGTAGTTCCTTCCTGGTCGATCTAAGCAATTATTGTTGTGCAAATGATATGCAGCAATATAGCAGTAAAGGAAGCAATTTGCGTCCTCATGGTTACGAATATTAATTAAACCGGGGCAATTTTGTAATTTTGATGGTAATGCAATGTAACACGAGCCGGTTATAGGTCGGTAACGGGCAAAGTTCACAAATATTTTGATAACTTTCTCAAGCACCCAACCACTACCATTAGAGGCAAATGTCGTTAGCACTATCATCATCTTCTCGACCATAGTCCAGAAGGTCTCACTGCTAAGTCCCTGACTATACAACGGTGTCATGAGTGAATTTGCATAAATTTCAATAAGCTCATCTCCATGATCTTCGTTTTGACTCGGCTTTCGGACTTGAAGATGAGCACTAAATTGAACTTTTTGTGATCCTTGTGAGAGTTTTTGTTCTATAAGCGAATCGATTTGTGGTTTATGCTGGAGCATGAACTGAGCAAGGTCTGTGTTGGCTTCGGTTGGTGATGGCGGCAGATGGTAGCTCTGAAGGGTACCATTAAAAGCAGTTTCGGCCGGCACTTGAGTTGGTTGGAATTGATCGCCAAAGACAGGTAGAGAATGCAAAGAAATCATATGCTGAGCAAATAATCTGGTGTCATTAAAGCCCATATAGCAGGACCGACAACAATTTGTAAATTTTTGATGACAAGTCCTCATGTGTTGTTCCAGTTCAGAAAGTTTTCTACAAGTGAATGTACAAATACAACAGGTAAAGACTGGCAAACCTACTTCGTCGGGATGGTAGAGATGCTCATGGCGAGATTGATTTCCTCTGTTTGCAAAAGTTGCCGAACAATATTTGCAATTGAAAACCATAGTTGAAAAATTCAAGATTCAAAAGTTAACAGAGATAATGGCAACTTTCGTAAACATGTAACTCAACTTCAAATGGCGAATTTGTTTCTATTCCACACGAGGTTCATATAAGACGCGCGCAATTCAAACTTTCAAAATTTTCGAATTTGATTGGATAATAAGAGCGCGTCCCCGCTTTAGTCAACTACTATGAACATATCAAGTTGCGTTGAACGTAAAGTAGCGCTTGACTTTACGTTTCTCACTGAACAACACTGACATGATAAAACTTGTTTGTTATATTCGAATTATTAGTACAAAATATAAAAAGATTTTTTTAAAACCAGGGGTAGTTCCTTTTAGTTATTAGTTATATGTGATGTAACAAAGCATATCAATTGCAATTTTTTGATTTGCTAACTTTTAGGTTTAGTCAAAGTAAACTTTTATGAATTTTTAATGGTCTTTCAATCAAATATTTTAATCTTTTTTCTTCATTTTCATAGATAATATGCTCCAATGACATAAGGGTAGAGGAAACATTTGTGTTTGAACCCGTTAGATGTAATATTACACTCCAGTAGCCTACATAAAAAGAAAGTTTTGATTTGATTTCCATAGAATTTTTGAATAATATTGCAAAAACATCGCTTTTTTGTACACTTTGTTAAATTTTAAGTACAAGAGATGCTTGAACGGTTATCATGCACGGTGTTTGAACAGCTAAAAAAATCTACTAAAAGCAAATGAAATGTTCAATTTTTTTCGTTTAATGTTGCAAAAAGAAGCGATTTTTGTAGTTTTTTTACTGTAAATGCCGATGGGTGCGTCTGACGATGTTGGTCATCAAAACCAAAAATGCTCCGCGAGCACTAAAACGTAGGACCCGACAAGAAAAAATCGCTCATCTTTATCAGGAAAAAAGTTAGATTTTCTGTCAATCATGATCAATCAATGTCATCACATGACAGCCAATGACAAGCCCCCCTGTTGCAAGCATTTTTCGATGACAGCTGTTATGAGATGATTTTGTCTCCAGCCCCCACAAAATCGGTTTTTTAGAAAAAAACTGGTGTATCATTATTATTTCGGGTACTTCAATTGCTAATTAATGCCAGATGTTAATGAGACGTTAATGTCCGGATGTTTTGAAAATCGGTGAAGGAGCCGTTTTTTGACCCTGACCCTTATGACCAAAAGTGACAAGCATGTACCACTGATTACAAATCCGTTTAAAAAAATGGGAATTTTTTTCGTTAATTACTACTTAGACTAATTAGTTGCTAATTAGCGGTTAATTAATGGTTAATTATCTCATGAAGGGTTGAGTTTATTTTGACGAGCGTTATGAGCTTTTTTGTAGTACAGTGTCTGATAGTGTCAACCCAATAGTCAGTTTCATCCCTACTATCTGTTGGAGCCGACTTTTGGGGTCAAAGGTCAACATGAAAACAACAAACAAATTTTTTTTCGTTTTTTTTTCATCTTTTTTAGAAGAAATGTGGTCAATTTTTTTTTCATATCGGTAGCCCACAAAAACAGTTGGTGATGGCGTTCAGATTTTGAGTTTTCGTTCCGTCGAAAAAAAATTTATTAAGCAAAAAAACCGGAAAAATCTCAATTTTTAAAAAAAATTCTTTTTTTCCTCCTTTTTGCTGCAAAAATGATGTTTTACTAGTTTAAATAACACCTGAAGGTATACCCAACAGGAGCGCTGATATTATATCAGCATACGAAGAACAATTTGCTAAATGAAGTTTTTGTTTGATAAGGACTTTATGCATTTTTTGAAGCTTTTGTTCAAACCTAATTTTACATTTCAATAGCTTTCTCAACAAATTTTCTCTCAACCAATCAGAAGCTTGTTTGCTTCCTGCTATATATTCGAACACGTTTGAACATGTCCATTTTGGAAATTTTCTCCCAACTTTGTCTAACTAAACGATACTATTTTTCTGAAAATGTTTGAACATGTCCATTTTTGTAAAATTCTGATTCTAAAGTCTGCTAGCTATGTAAAAAGAATAAAAGACGAGTGTCAATTAGCGAGCTATTCACAAAAGATAGTAACACAACACACCAAAGTGCAAAGGAAATATAATTCAGTATTAAATAGGTTGTTAGAGGTCACAAATGTCCATTAGAGAGTCTTCTTGTCTTCGTTTTTTGGTGCTGCGCATACTACTGGAGTTTCCGAGCAATTGGGTGTCTTGACATCTGCTGAATTTGTTCGGGGTTGTGGTGTCTGATAGTTTGAACCAGATAAAATGTTGACATCAAACTGACTTGCAAAATTGTCAGAGATCTTGTTCTTCCTCTGGAAATCTTCAAAGAGTGAGGGGCTTGGGGTTGGAGTAAAAGTTGGGCTTGGATCCACCGAGTGTTTCAGTCAGTGTTGTTGGAACACTGACTGAAACACTCGGTGGCTGACTGTCCAGTGAGGATGGTGATGATTTGACACCCCACATATCACCCAAAATTTTCGTAGGCTTGATATGTACCGAGTTGATTCTCGAACAAGGGCACACATTCGCAGTCGTATCTGTACAAGATACGTCTCACTTCCTCCGGCAAATTTTCTTCAGTCGAATGCATTTGTGGTATAGTTTTTGGTGGTAAGTGTCCTCCAGAAGTAATGATGCTGGATTCAGCCGGCTCCGTTTTTTCCGGTAGGGCAGCAATAGCGTTAATAAATAGCTTCGGTGTCAAACAATGCTCGTAAGTGTTACACAAATCGTTTTCTCTTTTCTGTTGTATCAGAACGACAAAATTTTCAAACACGGTTTGGTAAACAAGAGTTCTCTCAAAAGAGATAGCAGACTCCGAAAGAATTTTCACGGACATTGTATTGAAGTTCAAGTTCGATTCAATAGTTAACTGTTAAGTAAGAGCAAAAGAAAGAAATGAACACAAGTACAAAATTCTTTACCAACATGTGTTTTGAAAGGTTCGCCTTATCTAAGACCAAACAAATGATTGAAGCATAATCACAACTAGTTGCATAATATATTGTATATAACAAGTGTTTAGCCACACTGTGGTTCCTTTACAGAGGAATTTGGGGTCACTTCTGTTTTGTATTGGTTTTATGTAAATTGTGTGTGGTCTCTGCACTATACTATCTAGGGTCACATCTGTTCTAAATCAACTTGTATGTAAAATACATGGGTCCCTACACTATTAATGGTTAACTATCTCCCACACAGAAGTGTGGGTTGTGCTGATAAATTTATTGCTTTATATACAAAACACATGTACTTGATATCTTTGTTTGCAAGTAGGTTCTGGTGGTTTATAGAGGTATGGTCTTAATTAACTATTATCTAAAAATGAACACAAGTACAAAATTCTTTCCCAACATGTGTTTCGCAAGGTTTGTCTTATCTAAGACCAAACAAAAGATTGGAGCATTCCTTTCAGTCGCGTCTACTTGCATAATACAGCTCTTTGTTTATAGCGTGTGGTTAGCCGCACGGTGGTTCCTTTACAGAGGAATTTGGGGTCACATCTGTTTTGTTTTGGTTTTATGTAAATTTTGTGTGGTCTCTACACTATACTATCTAGGGTCACATCTGTTCTAAATCAACTTGTAAAATACATGCGTCCCTACACTAATAATGTTTAACTCTCTCCAGCACAGAAGTGTGGGGTTGTGTTGATAAATTTATTGCTTTATATACAAAACACATGTACTTTTTATCTCTGTTCGCAAGTAGGTTCTGGTGGTTTATAGAGGCATGGTTTTAATTAACTATTATCTAAGGTCACATACGTATAAAAGTCTAAAATGAACAGTCTCAAGTACGCCGTGGGGCGTACTTGAGATTGTATTTACCAATCACTTGGATTTAATTCAAAATATGACGACACTGGTTTGATCCCAACTTGCCGCGCCTCCTAACTTCGTAGTTATTTACATTAAGAGCAAGTGATAAAACAAGTTGCCTACCATGCCGTTTACATCCTCAAAAGACACACAGATTGGAGATTGCTATTTCGACATTTCCCAAACTGAAAAGCGTTTGGTCAGGGCAACTTTAAAAACTTACGAAAGAACCGGAACATATGTGTTTCTAAAGTTGTTCAAGAAAGCGGCCGAGGATTACGAGTTTGAACAGAGAATTTCTCTAACTCTAGAAGAGTTTGGAAATTTAGTCAAAAAAGCAGAAAAAATACGTGAAGCTGCTGCAACGCAAGATTCAAAACCACCCCCAGCGAAGAAACAGAAATTTGATCAGTGTAGTAGAGATGATGGAAGCAATGTTTGAGCGCTCTCCCAACTATTTCAAACAATTTCAAAAGCAGTTCAAGTTTTTAATTGCTGATGAAAAGCCCAACTTAACAGCTTCAAATAACTAGGCTGTGTGTCCTCATTTTGAGTCTGAATTTTGTCAGTTAACAACTAACCATTTTCACATTCTGATTGAGAGTGCAATCGATGTTGAGAACATGAAGCCAATCAAAATTTTTGCAGTTCCCTGTCTCTTCACTACCTTCAGACACTTATTTTCAACCTCAACGAGTCTGGAATTTAAAGGAGATACATTTTCAAAATTACAGCTTGCCGTTGACTTTAATAACAAGTCTGGAGAGAAAATGGATACAGCAAATGTACGCAAGCGACTTCCACCCTTGGCAACAGCGGCAACCAAACTATCAAAATCTAGAGCGGTCACTAGCGGAATCTCAAAAACATTGGCGAGATCTACATCAATTGTACCACAGAAAACAATTCACAATTTTGCGTGTTCTACAATTTCTTTGAAAACTCAAACTGATCAATTTAGTAGTGAAACGTTAAAAAGAGTGGAATCAATTTTGAGTGGTTCTCATTCTGGTGCTTTTTGTCAGATTATGCATATATTTATGAGTGGTTTTGGAAAACTAAACATTGATTCTGATTTACTATTTGTTAGTCTTGTATATGAAGAAAAAAATCAGTTTTAAAAAAAAATTTATTTCACAATATTAGTTTTGTTAGAGCGTCATGTGAAGAGCAAAACGAATCAATTGAAAATCACTACAATTTATAATTTGTCTATCATCAAATATTAAATGAGCAATAAAAATACAAAAGGAGTCCACACAATTCTGAGTTTTGACCTTGAATTGGTTGGTTTTCAAGTAATTGGTGAAACTGTACATTGTTTTTTGCAAGTCGTTGATAGATATTCTTGTAAGAAGACAAGGATCGTCCAAGGGGATCAGCAAACAGAAGATGGTCGTTCTTTTTACATATGAGGAGCCAGTGCGTGCCAGGACTTTGAGATTTTGACGCGTTTACTATTAATAAAGTGTTTGATTTCAATTTTGAAGGAAAATTGTCTGCTGCAAATACACCTCGAAATTTGTGCTTTAGTTTTTGACATCTCTGAAATAAACCATTAATATCATCTTCGTCCATCATCAGTTTGTTAGAATACGATTTTTTGACACTCGTCGCGCAGTATCAACAAAAATTGTACTAGCTTTTTCTCCAATTCGATAGATATGGAACAGTTTGTTAGCTCCGGGTGTATAAAATCATGAGAAGCTTGTTGGGTGCTAGTCAGATCAAATACCATTATAAAATGGTTGGGATAGTCTGACAGACTTATTCCATGCCCATTATCAATATAGGCTAAATCGGTTATTGTTTTAAAATAAAGGAGTTTGTTATCATTTGTAGATATTGGGCTATCAGCCACTGGTAACCCGTTCCGATAAATATATATCTGTTCCAAGTCAAATTTTTGAAAATGAAAAGGATTTTGCATATTGTTGCCCAAAAAAACTTCGTTCGTATTGAGACAAGTTGCTAGTCTTCGGATTGGCTCTCGTGCAAAAATGTCCTCTTGCTTCCAACTATGCAGACCAGTTGAAGCCAAAAACGTCTTTGTCAAAGTTTCAAAGTAGGGATAGGCAGCAGGGCTAGTAAGCAAGGTTTTTTCAATGGCAGACACGACCTCGTCATTCAATGTCATCTTGCGAACGTACAAATTAGCTTCAACAATTTTCACCTTGTAATGTTTTGCAGCATCATCCGAAATGATAACAAAATCATCAATAGATCTTCTGAATGCAATACGAAGAGTTACACCACTGAGCAGATGTTTATCACATGTGACAAAGTCTACCGCTACTTCACCATAAAAAGTGCATTCTGCTGACTCTCTGACCGAGTTTTTTCTTCGAACAATTTTACCTGCTTTTATTGCAGATGGATCTTCTTCGTAACAATAGCCTTGACATGCCAACCAAGTGTTCTTTGCGTCTTTGTTATGTGAGAACTCAGTTTCTATAAAACTCTTGTGTGTGTAATTCCCATTTGCGTTAGAGATTTTCAACCCGTTGGCTGACACTGTGCAGTCAGAGAAAAGTGAATGTAGCACATTATTGCAAAAGTATGGAGCATCGGTAGCTGCCCCGTCATATTTGAGATCAGCTCCCGAAGACTGAACAATTTTGCATTTGGCTTCCAAAAAAATTTTTTGTAAATCAATAAAGTTGTTACGGTCACCAGTTACCTCGAACTCTAACATGGGTCCATCAGGACTATAAACAGGTCCCAATTTTTGACAAAAACTTCCATCGAAAGTCACCAAGAGCGCCCGCTTCTCAAACAGATCCAAAGAGCTATGGGTTGCTTCGTTTGGTAACAGGTTAGCGATCATATTTAACTTGAGAAAAGAAATCAGACCGACTTCTTTTTGGAACTTTTTGTTTTGAAATGACCAACTTTTGTTTGGTTAATGTTTTTCTTGGTGATTTTTTTGAGCGACTCCTAATCATTTTCATTTGTTGCCCAAATCTTGCTCCCCCTGTTTGTTTTATAACAGTGTTGCTTATTGTATTTTTGAGTGCTTGTTTGGGTGATTTTTTACTGCTGACAACGTCTAGCAGCTCTGGAAAACTTTGCTTTAAAAGTTCTTTTCCAATACGTTTTGCAGTAGGAAGAATGAAACGTCGCGCTAGGGGCAAAGTGACTCGCCCAATTCCCGCAGCTAATGCACCAAAACCACTGCCTCTTTGCCGGTAGTGGCCAGAGAAATGTGGTAAGGATGTTGCTTGGTTAGCGTAAAAAGAGTCCATGCTAATTGGAAAACTTTTTGAACTGAGGGGTTAAAATGACTTTACCGGTTCCCGAAAAGGAAACCAATTCTCCCGTTTCGGTGCGAAGCTCAATCGATATTGATTGTATGGTGTTTGATAAGAGTTTTTTGTAATCTAAATTGGAAAAAACAATTCGATGAGTTGGTTCAAGCTCGCAGACACTACCGTTTTTCAGACGTTGTTTTGAATCAATGACTCGAAGCAAGGGGGCTTTTGTATCACCGACGTACTGGTACTCAATAATATTCGTATATATAAAAATTAAGTGCTTTCCCGAGCAAAGATCAACGGGAAATTCTCCATAGTATGCTGCCGTTTCATCACTCTTCATTAGACTGTTTGATGTTGCGCTTTTCATTTTGTACCCTATGTGTACTCCACTGCCATCTGGAATGCCCGAAAAACCAATAATGCTGGGAATTTCTTAACTGGGAAAAGTAATTCCTTCATTTTTCCCCATCAAAATTTCAAACTTTCCAGTTTTCTTGATCTCTCTGAATGAAAAGTTTGGTAGTCCAACAGTTCGTTTGATAGTAGTTAGTATGTCAACAACTGAGTTATAAGTTCCTGTCATGATAGACAATTTTTCACCGTTATACGGACGAGAGATCACATTGGCTTCGATAGCCCTTTTCTGGCTGTCTTCGTACCCTTTTAAGCTATATACTACCATGTCTCCGTTTACAATATGCTCAATTTTTGTGGGGAAAATGATCTCACTGAGAGCTACTCTCCAGTCACCAGCGAGTTGAATTTCATCATTGAAAAAGTTTCGAAATGAACTGAGAGTGTTAGAGTCAAAAATTTCCCTTGAAGCAGATGAAATAACATGCACAGTGAATTCATCGGTGAAACGGTTTTCACTCATTTTTCTCTACACGAACAAACTGTAACTCTGATTGATAAAATTTACCATCAATTTTTTCACCGTTTGCATAAATAAGTGAATACGTTGGCAGATTGAAGGTTGCTAAGCTTTCTACTTCAAAAACTTCGTCGGTGAAAGATTGTTTATACCCTTTCCTGAAGGCTTCGACTTTTTTGACAATTCTAACAAAATCTCCAACGTAAAATTTGGGTCTCTGAAATTTGATTGTTTGAGCGCTCAACGAGACAAGTCGTGGAACATCCTTTTTAGTGACTTTATTTGGAGCAAGTTTGGTTACTCGGTTGACTCGTGAATTAATTGTTTTCACAAATTGATCCAGTTTATCTATGTAGGAGTATGTCCACTTTTCTTCAAGGTACTTGTAGATGATGTTTTTTAGTGACCAAATGTTCCGCTCTGCGAATGCAGACTTTTTTTCACTAAAAGTGCTGTATAAATGAATTCCTCGTTTGTTGCATAAGGTTTTGAAGGCTCCAAAAAACTCCCTACCATCATCAACCCACACTTTTTGTGGTTGCTTGTTCTTTAACATTTCTTTAAAGGCCGAGGCAGTTTCCGTTGCATACTTTGTTTTTAAGGGCTCCACACAAATGTATCTGGAAAGACAGTCGACCGCAACCAATAAATATTTAACATTTCTGTTGTATTTTGCTAGTTTATCCACATAAGCCAAGTCAACGGACCAAATTTCATTTTTGTCTTTTACTATCACTTTAAGTCTGGGAAATCGTAAACGAATTGGTCGATATTTTGTAAAAGATGACTTGGTTTCCAAGTATGTCTTAACTTTACCAAATGATAATTTGCTGTTGGTTTTTAATCGCTTTGGGTTTCCAAACGATGCAGGTCCCTTCAAATACAGTTGGTCCAACGTTTTTTTCTCAGAAGAAGTAAGACCATTTTTGCTGATTGGTCTCTCCTTCTGCCGTCTTTTTTCTTGTGCCCGTTTGTCTATGGTTGGTAACTTGATAACCGCTTCCTGATTGTCCTCGTGGGCTTGCAAAAATTTCTTCTTCGCTTTCGGATGCTTCCAAGATCTGTTTGGCATAGGTATTCGAAACTACATGAAGTGGAAGATCGAGAGCTAATAATGCTCAAGAATATTTTTGAATGTCAATTTTCTTTGCTGACTGCTGTGTGTTATACAAAAAAGTTGACGCTTTTAAGCCAAGTGGTTGGTTATCAATATGAATGATACCACCTGGATCTTCAATGGATATTTTCGGGGATTCTAATATCTTGTTGAGAATGATTTCTGCTCTTCCGATTTTATTTTTCTCCATCACTCCCAAATCTCTCATTATTGACTGAAACGTTGTAGTTGTCCTTTTTTTGACATTAGGTTCAATTTCACTGTCATCACTCATCGGCTCCTCTTTTTCCTCATGATCTGTTTCAACATTTATGCTGTGTTCTGTCTGGACTGCTTCATCCTCTTTTTCACTTTTTTCCGGATTTTGTAACATGTTTCTTTGAATGAGAGACAATTGCGTGGCTTTCTGTTTGTAGACAGGATTGTCAAAAATTTCACTTCTTGCCGGTTGTGTTGACATGAACATTCTTTTGGGATTTAAGATAAATTCTTCAGTATACATTATCACTTCCTCAGATGAAGGTAACACGAGAGAGCAATATCTTTCAAAAGAACCGCGTTTTTAGCAAAAATCAGCCTTTTATTTTTTAAACTTGTTTGTTTAGAAAAAAGTTTTTTAAATGAATTTTCATGACCTTGTATTAATGTTTTCTTGACGGGAACGTTACCGTTGACAACATTAAGCAAACACTCGCAAAGAAAGTTAATAAAACTATTTGGTGCCGACTTGATTAGTTCTTTTGACTTTATGTCCGATGTCTCTAACATTCGCCGCAGCATACAAAGCTCTTTCTCTCTCATTACTCAAATTGGTTATAGCAGCTTTAGCTGGGGAAAGTAAAAAACGGATGGTCCTGGTGGAACAATATTGGAGCAGTGACGTAAAACGTCCGATGTTTTTGGATCCGGATCGATCAGTAAATGACCAAAGGGTTGTCTGGTTGCTAGCTCGTAGCTATCTTTCAAAAATTGCGTGTTATTAATCTGTCGACCAATTAAAACAATCTGTTGAATGTCACGGGGTGATTTGAATAAAATGATGTGTGTTGTATTAAGATCAATAGTTCGTGACCATTTACTTTGTTGAAATAAATTGTGTTTTACGTAAATTACACTAATGTTTTTGTGACGTCCTGCTGTAGCCAATTTCGAAAACTCTTTGTCATTAAAAATCTCTTCACATGAATCGTCAAACCCCAACAGACAGTTTTCGAGCGCCGATATCAAATCGAAGCTTAAAAATTTGGTAAACTGTATGTTTAATTTTGCCTCTAGTGACTTAAATTTGGGTTGTTCATGTTGGTAGAAATAAAAAATCGAGAGGAACTTTGGAGAAAAAGTGTTTTCGGGTAACATTCTGAAAATAAGCTCTGTTTTTCCACACATGACGGACCGCAAACGGCCATAAACAACCGGTCAGTTGTTGAAATGATTCTATTCATAATTTTGGGTTGGGAAGAGCGTATCCAGCTGTACAAGAAAGAAGAGAAAACCAAAATATAGACTCTTCACATTCAAGCTGGAAAAACACAAGTTTTACCAGAGAAACTATTATGAGAAAAATTATAATAAAAACTTGTGTAAAATAAACAACTTCTGATCGTGGTATCCTTGAATTACAAAACCTCCATGATCGTCTTTCATGATGATTATCATCAAACACTAAGTCAGTTATTGCCCCGCCTGTATCTAACTGATCCTCTGCTTTACTCATTTCAAAATAAGTTTTTTTAAAAAAAGAGGTATATTTGGTTATTTCATTATATAAATTTCATAAGATACAAATTGTGAGTTTTGATTATCATTGATAAAAGTAATGGTGTAGTTCGCATTTACTCTGTCAGTTTTTTCTCTGAAAACAATTGAGTGTACGTTGTTCTTTTCAATTCTTCGTCTTATTTCAGCTGGAAGGCTCTTACCGTTCAGTGACATCAGACCTGGTTCTGCACGCTTGGGCATAGGTAAAGGGGTTAGTTTCAGCTTTCGCAATTTCTCTTCCGAAGACATGGTACAATTGAAAGTACTCCAAAAGTGAAAGGTATTTCTTGAAGGCTTCTAATTCAGCTCCAGTACAGACAATTTGCTGTCTCCTCAGTACAGTTTGACCACGACTGTCAAATTTTTCCTCTTTCACAAATGTAGCTGTTAATTTATTTTTATCCGCTATACAACTGTAAAGCACTAAATTTGGGGACAAGTTCACTTGAAGTAGAGACGATGCTGCTTTCTCGGACCGTCGATTCATTTGTTAGCCACAGGTAAAAAAGTGTAGTTTTTTTTCTTACACAGTGTTGATTTCTTTGCCGCTTAGGACAGCTTAAAACATGTAAAGTACAAATTGGTGTCTCGTGAAAAAATTTCAAATTTTCAATTTTTGGACATAATAAAATCTCTAAATTGATAACGTCCTTTTTGAGAAGTTTCTGAACAGTTTCTGTTTTTCTGTTCCCTTCGCATAAAAAGTTGCCAAGGGAAATCGAAGTGCTATGCTATCAAAAATTTGTTGCAAATAACAATATGGATAATCTCCACTCTCCCAATTCACACCATGGAGATATTTTGACACCCAACTGTATGATCGTCTCTCACTCGAAGACAGTATGTTGAATGAAGTTGGGGGTAAGAATAACACAGTATCGCAATAATTTTCTGTCGAAACAGCTAATTCTTTGATAATAAAACCGACTTTTTATGTCGAAAGCCTTCAAAATCAAGAACAACTGGTCTGGATTTCAACATTCCAGAAAACTGAACAAATTGCTTTTAAAAGTCTTAACATATAGACAGAAGGCAAGTCCTGTCACGTGACCAAGATACTCGTTTGTCACTGGACACGGTAGGACATACAAATAGCCCGGCCCTTTTTCACTATATTCAAAGACAAAACCTGAAGCGTCGTGAAGTATAGCATGCAAGCTCAAAATTTTGTAAGATTTGAAATAATTGTCCAGAGACGAATTATCAATACCAATCAGTCCACCATAGGGTCTCATTTTCATCGCAATATCCAAATCAAGATCAGGAGCCAAGCACTGACATGTTGCCAAGAAATAAAGAAACCTTTCACCGTATTGAAAATAATCCTTTTTCAATTCCTTGTAAATTTCGTGAATAGCTTTCAAATCAACCGTCGCTAGGGTTGTCATGACGGAAAAATGAGTTTCAAGGCCGCCTAATCCCCTTAGTCCCTTTCCGTCTAGGATAACCCCCTATTATCCCATGTTTAAGTATCGTAGGGTAACCCCCCTCTCTTGAGACAGTATTTACTTACTACTGCCCGTTCTAAGCTAAGTTAGTTACAGTATATGGTCCGTCTTATGCTAAGCGAGTTACCATATATGGTCCGTTTTATGGTAAGTAAGTTTGAATATATGGTCCGTTTTTTGCTAAGTAAATTACCATATATGGTTCCTCTTATGGTACGTACTTTACCATATATGGTCCGTCTTATGGTAAGTAAGTTACCATTTATATTCCGTTTTATGGTAAGTAAGTTACATTATATAGTCCGTTTTATGCTGAGTAATTAACGGCCATTTATGGTCCGTTTTATGGTGAGTAATTGACGACCATATTTGAAGCGTTATATGGTAAGTAAGTTACATTATATGGTCCGTTTTATCATAAGTAATTTACCATGTATGGTCCGTTTTATGGTAAGTAAGTTACCATATGTGGTTCGTCTTATGGTAAGTAAGTTACAATATATGTTCCGTTTTATGGTAAGTAAGTTACCATATATATTCCGTTTTATGGTAAGTAAGTTATATTATATAGTCCGTTTTATGCTGAGTAATTAACGACCATATATGGTCCGTTTTATGGTGAGTAATTGACGACCATATTTGATCCGTTATATGGTAAGTAAGTTACATTATATGGTCCTTTTTATCAGAAGTAATTTACCATGTATGGTCCGTTTTATGGTAAGTAAGTTACCATATGTCGTTCGTCTTATGGTAAGTAAGTTACAGTTTATGGTCCTTCTTATGTTAAGTAAATTAAAATATATGGTCCGTTTTAAGCTAAGTTAGTTACAGTATATGGTCCATCTTATGCTAAGCAAGTTACCATATATGGTCCGTTTTATGGTAAGTAAGTTACCATATATGTTCCGTCTTATGGAAAGTAAGTTACAATATCAGGTCCGTTTTATGGTAAGTAAGTTACAATATATGGTCGGTTTTATGGTAAGTAAGTTACAGTATATGGTCCATCCTATGGTAAGTAAGTTACCATATTTGGCCCGTTTTATGTAAGTTACAGTTTATGGTGCATCTTATGGTAAGTAAATTAAAATATATGCTCCGTTTTAAGCTAAGTTAGTTACAGTATATGGTCCGTCTTATGCTAAGCAAGTTACCATATATGGTCCGTTTTATGGTAAGCAAGTTACCATATATGGTCCGTCTTATGGTAAGTAAGTTACAATATATGGTCCGTTTTAAGTAAGTTACAGCTTATGGTCCATCTTATGGTAAGTAAATTAAAAGATATGGTCCGTTTTAAGTTAAGTTAGTTACAGTATATGGTCCGTCTTATGATAAGCAAGTTACCATGTATGGTCCGTTTTATGGTAAGTAAGTTACAGTATATGGTCCATCTTATGGTAAGTAAGTTACCATATTTGGTCCGTTTTATGTAAGTTACAGTTTGTGGTCCATCTTATGGTAAGTAAATTAAAATATAAGCTCCGTTTTAAGCTAAGTTAGTTACAGTATATGGTCCGTCTTATGCTAAGCAAGTTACCATATATGGTCCGTTTATGGTAAGCAAGTTACCATATATGGTCCGTCTTATGGTAAGTAAGTTACAATATATGGTCCGTTTTAAGTAAGTTACAGTTTATGGTCCATCTTAGGGTAAGTAAATTAAAATATATGGTCCGTTTTAAGCTAAGTTAGTTACAGTAAATTGTCCGTCTTATGCTAAGCAAGTTACCATGTATGGTCCGTTTTATGATAAGTAAGTTACCATATATGGTCCGTCTTATGGAAAGTAAGTTACAATATATGGTCCGTTTTGTGGTAAGTAAGTTACAATATATGGTCCGTTTTATGGTAAGTAAGTTACCATATTTGGTCCATTTTATGTAAGTTACAGTTTACGGTCCATCTTATGGTAAGTAAATTAAAATATATGCTCCGTTTTAAGCTAAGTTAGTTAAAGTATATGGTCCGTCTTATGCTAAGCAAGTTACCATATATGGTCCGCTTTTTGGTAAGTAAGTTACCATAAATGGTCCGTCTCATGGAAAGTAAGTTACAATATATGGTCCGTTTTATGGTAAGTAAGTTACCATATTTGGTCCGTTTTATGTAAGTTACAGTTTATGGTCCATCTTATGGTAAGTAAATTAAAATATATGCTCCGTTTTAAGCTAAGTTAGTTACCGTATATGGTCCGTCTTATGCTAAGCAAGTTACAATATATGGTCCGTTTTATGGAAGGTAAGTTACCATATATGGTCCGTCTTATGGTAAGTAAGTTACAATATATGGTCCGTTTGAAGTAAGTTACAGTTTATGGTCCATCTTATGGTAAGTAAATTAAAATATATGGTCCGTTTTCAGCTAATTTAGTTACAGTATATGGTCCGTCTTATGCTAAGCAAGTTACCATATATGGTCCGTTTTATGGTAATTAAGTTACCATATATGGTCCGTTTTATGGTAAGAAAGTTACAACATATGGTCGGTTTTATGGTAAGTAAGTTACAGTATCTAGTCCATCTTAGGGTAAGTAAGTTACCATGTTTGGTCCGTTTTAAGTAAGTTAAATTTATGGTCCATTTTATGGTAAGTAAATTAAAATATATGGTCCGTTTTAAGCTAAGTTAGTTACAGTATATGGTCCGTTTTAAGCTAAGCAAGTTACCATATATGGTCCGTTTTATGGTAAGTAAGTTACCATATTTGGTCCGTTTTAAGTAAGTTACAGTTTATGGTCCATCTTATGGTAAGTAAATTAAAATATATGGTCCGTTTTAAGCTAAGTTAGTTACAGTATATGGTCCGTCTTATGCTAAGCAAGTTACCATATATGGTCCGTTTTATGGTAAGTAAGTTACCATATATGGTCCGTCTTATGGTAAGTAAGTTACAATATATGGTCCGTTTTATGGTAAGTAAGTTACAATATATGGTCGGTTTTATGGTAAGTAAGTTACAGTATATAGTCCATCTTATGGTAAGTAAGTTTCCATATTTGGTCCGTTTTAAGTAAGTTAAAGTTTATGGTCCATCTTATGGTAAGTAAATTAAAATATATGGTCCATTTTAAGCTAAGTTAGTTACAGTATATGGTCCAACTTAAGCTAAGCAAGTTACCATATATGGTCCCTTTTATGGTAAGTAAGTTACCATATTTGGTCCGTTTTAAGTAAGTTACAGTTTATGGTCCATTTTATGGCAAGTAAATTAAAATATATGGTCCATCTTATGCTAAGCAAGTTACCATATATGGTCCGTTTTATGGTAAGTAAGTTACAATATCAGGTCCGTTTTATGGTAAGTAAGTTACAATATATGGTCGGTTTTATGGTAAGTAAGTTACAGTATATGGTCCATCCTATGGTAAGTAAGTTACCATATTTGGCCCGTTTTATGTAAGTTACAGTTTATGGTGCATCTTATGGTAAGTAAATTAAAATATATGCTCCGTTTTAAGCTAAGTTAGTTACAGTATATGGTCCGTCTTATGCTAAGCAAGTTACCATATATGGTCCGTTTTATGGTAAGCAAGTTACCATATATGGTCCGTCTTATGGTAAGTAAGTTACAATATATGGTCCGTTTTAAGTAAGTTACAGCTTATGGTCCATCTTATGGTAAGTAAATTAAAATATATGGTCCGTTTTAAGTTAAGTTAGTTACAGTATATGGTCCGTCTTATGATAAGCAAGTTACCATGTATGGTCCGTTTTATGGTAAGTAAGTTACCATATATGGTCCGTCTTATGGAAACAAAGTTACAATATATGGTCCGTTTTATGGTAAGTAAGTTACAGTATATGGTCCATCTTATGGTAAGTAAGTTACCATATTTGGTCCGTTTTATGTAAGTTACAGTTTGTGGTCCATCTTATGGTAAGTAAATTAAAATATAAGCTCCGTTTTAAGCTAAGTTAGTTACAGTATATGGTCCGTCTTATGCTAAGCAAGTTACCATATATGGTCCGTTTATGGTAAGCAAGTTACCATATATGGTCCGTCTTATGGTAAGTAAGTTACAATATATGGTCCGTTTTGTGGTAAGTAAGTTACAATATATGGTCCGTTTTATGGTAAGTAAGTTACCATATTTGGTCCATTTTATGTAAGTTACAGTTTACGGTCCATCTTATGGTAAGTAAATTAAAATATATGCTCCGTTTTAAGCTAAGTTAGTTAAAGTATATGGTCCGTCTTATGCTAAGCAAGTTACCATATATGGTCCGCTTTTTGGTAAGTAAGTTACCATAAATGGTCCGTCTCATGGAAAGTAAGTTACAATATATGGTCCGTTTTATGGTAAGTAAGTTACCATATTTGGTCCGTTTTATGTAAGTTACAGTTTATGGTCCATCTTATGGTAAGTAAATTAAAATATATGCTCCGTTTTAAGCTAAGTTAGTTACCGTATATGGTCCGTCTTATGCTAAGCAAGTTACAATATATGGTCCGTTTTATGGAAGGTAAGTTACCATATATGGTCCGTCTTATGGTAAGTAAGTTACAATATATGGTCCGTTTGAAGTAAGTTACAGTTTATGGTCCATCTTATGGTAAGTAAATTAAAATATATGGTCCGTTTTCAGCTAATTTAGTTACAGTATATGGTCCGTCTTATGCTAAGCAAGTTACCATATATGGTCCGTTTTATGGTAATTAAGTTACCATATATGGTCCGTTTTATGGTAAGAAAGTTACAACATATGGTCGGTTTTATGGTAAGTAAGTTACAGTATCTAGTCCATCTTAGGGTAAGTAAGTTACCATGTTTGGTCCGTTTTAAGTAAGTTAAATTTATGGTCCATTTTATGGTAAGTAAATTAAAATATATGGTCCGTTTTAAGCTAAGTTAGTTACAGTATATGGTCCGTTTTAAGCTAAGCAAGTTACCATATATGGTCCGTTTTATGGTAAGTAAGTTACCATATTTGGTCCGTTTTAAGTAAGTTACAGTTTATGGTCCATCTTATGGTAAGTAAATTAAAATATATGGTCCGTTTTAAGCTAAGTTAGTTACAGTATATGGTCCGTCTTATGCTAAGCAAGTTACCATATATGGTCCGTTTTATGGTAAGTAAGTTACCATATATGGTCCGTCTTATGGTAAGTAAGTTACAATATATGGTCCGTTTTATGGTAAGTAAGTTACAATATATGGTCGGTTTTATGGTAAGTAAGTTACAGTATATAGTCCATCTTATGGTAAGTAAGTTTCCATATTTGGTCCGTTTTAAGTAAGTTAAAGTTTATGGTCCATCTTATGGTAAGTAAATTAAAATATATGGTCCATTTTAAGCTAAGTTAGTTACAGTTTATGGTCCAACTTAAGCTAAGCAAGTTACCATATATGGTCCCTTTTATGGTAAGTAAGTTACCATATTTGGTCCGTTTTAAGTAAGTTACAGTTTATGGTCCATTTTATGGCAAGTAAATTAAAATATATGGTCCATCTTATGCTAAGCAAGTTACAATATCTGGTCCGTTTTATGGTAAGTAAGTTAACATATATGGTCGGTTTTATGGCAAGTAATTTACAGTATATGGTCCATCTTATGGTAAGTAAGTTACCATTGGTCCGTTTGATGGTAAGTGATTTACAATATATGGTCCGTTTTATGTTGAGTAAATAACGACCATATTTTGTCCGTTTTATGGTGAGTAATTAACGACCTTATTTGGTCCGTTTTATTGTAAGTAAGTTACATTTAAAGGCCCGTTTTTTGCTAAGTAAGTTACCAAATATGGTCCATTTTATGGTAATTAAATTACCATATATGGTCGGTCTTATGGTAAGTAAGTAACCATATATGGTTTGTTTTATGTTAAGTAAAAAGTAAGTTACCGTGTATGGTCCGCTTTATGGTAAGTAAGTTACAATATAAGGTCTTCTTTTTGGTGAATAATTAACGACCATATATGGTCTTTTTATGGTAAATAAGTTACAATAGATGGTCCATTTTATGGTAATTAATTTACCATATAAGGTCTTTTTTATGGTGAGTAATCAACGAACATATATAGTCCGTTTTATGATAAGTAAATTGTCATTTATGGTCCGTTTTTTGGTAAGTAGTTTACCATATATTGTCCATCTTATCGTAAATAAGTTAACATTTTTGGTCCGTTTTATGGTAAGTATGTTACACTATATGGTCCGTTTTATGGTGAGTAATTAACAGCCATATATTGTCCGTTTAATGGTGAGTAATTGACGACGATTTTTTGTCCGTTTTATGGTCCGTTACAACATATGGTCCGTTTTTATAATAAGTAGTTTACCATGTATGGTCCGTTTGATGGTAAGTAAGTTACCATATATGGTCCGTTTTAAGGTAAGTAAGTTTCAGTATATGGACCGTCTTATGGTAACTAAGTCACCATATATGGTCCGTTTTATGGTAAGTAAGTAACAATATAAGGTCCGCTTTTTGGCGAGTAATTAACGACCATAGATGGTCCGTTTCATGGTAAGTAGGTTACAATATATGGTCGGTCTTATGGTAATTAAGTTACCATATATGGTCCGTTTTATGGGAAGTAAGTTACAAGATATGGTCGTTTTATGGTGAGTAGCTGACTACAATATTTGGTCCGTTTTATGGTAATTAAGTTACAATATATGGTCCGTTTTATGCTAATTAAGTTACCATATATTGTCCGTTTTAGGGTAAGTAGGTTACCATATATTGTCCGTTTTATGGTAAATAAGTTACCATATATGGTCCGTTTTTTGGTAAGTAATTTACAATTTATGGCCCGTTTTATGCTAGGTAAGTTACCATATATGGTCCATTTTCTGATTATTAATTTACCATATAAGGTCCGTTTTATGGTAAATAAGTCACAATATGTGGTCCGTTTTATGGTAAGTAAGTTACCATATATGGTCTTTTCATGGTAATTAAATTACCATATTTGGTCCCTTTTATTGTAAGTAAATTACCGTATATAGTCTGTTTTATGGTAAGCAAGTTACTATATATGGCGATTCGTTTTATGGCGAGTAAGTGTGGTCAACCCGGGAAAGAGAATAAAAGAGCAGTAACTTGTTTTTTGAATAGTTTTGTGGCAGAATAATATCACTCGCAATTACAGATGTGACAAAGCAAAATGAAAGAAATTGTAGCAAATTCAGAGTCTTTCTCATTATAGCCCCCCCCCCCCCCTCAACTTAGTGGTCATATATTCTATACCCCCCAAACAAAGTAATTATACCATAATGGGGGGGGGCAAAATGGGAAATACTCAAATTTTTATTGGTAGCATTAGGAATTAAAAACCGTTCAGGATCAACATTAGAGATAACAAAATAGAGGGATCTTTTCCGTTCGTACACCCCCAGCTTAGTGGGTGCATATAATTTGCATCCCCCGGCGTACGTGCCATATTTTTACATAATGATTTACTATATAATGGCACGTGCTCTGTAACTGGGGGTACATAACGTACGGGGGGGGGGGGGGGTGCACAAGCAGAGAAGATCCAAATAGAGCAAAGCCTAATGCCAAGTTGAGACTTGATCAAAAAAATTGCGCTTAGAGAAAAAAATTATTGGGGAAAACAATTGATAAAAGAATTTTGGATCTTTTCCGTTTGTGCCCCCCACAGTACGTTATGCTTCCCCAGTTACAGAGCACGTGCCATTAAATGGTAAATCATTATGTAGAAATAGTAGAAATAATGTAGAAATGGCTTAATGGTAGCTGATGACAGAGGACTGCAGAAGATTTATTTTTTTGTTCGCATAGCAAAGCGCTGGAGTGTTTTTAGGGACATTATTGTATGTTTACCATGAAAAAGGCATGCAGTATATGACCATGACATAAACGGAAAAGATCTTTTAAATACCCAAGTTGAGACGGAAACGTTATCCAGAATCTGCCAGAATCTTGCAAAAAAGTTATTTTGCAAGATCTTGCAAGACGAACGGTTATCTTGCAAGATTCTTTCAAGACAAATGGTCATCTTGCAAGATTCTTGCAAAAAAAATAATAATACAAAACAAGCATAAAATTTGCTCTGAAAGAGGTAAAAATTATTGCACAAGTGAACACTCAATCAATCTTAACAAAAATCGAGGTGTTTTATTGTATATGGTTTTTTGTAAGTACCGAAAATGTGGCAAAAAAAAGAAACAATTTAAAAAAACTTTGAAACATATATGTTCTTACCAGCATAGCATACAAAACATAGATTGAAAGCTAATTTTGAAATGGAGTTTTAAGAGATTATTAAAAGAGGTAATTCGGCAAATTAGAACCTAATAAAATTTTTAAAAAGTATCATCTTTATTTAAAAACATGTAGTGCTTTGCATTGTAGGTCTTCTAGTTTCTGTAAAGGTTCGATTCTCAAAATGAAAAACCTACTGAAATTCAAGAAAAATGAAAAAACAGAAAATTGAAAAACTGAAGATCAGCGAGAATAGAAGTTTTTTTTAATTAGTTTGTCTTTCGCTTTTTTGTCGATGTCAAATATTTCAACCGTTTTAGCGTTTTCTTTCTAAGTGTAGGGTCTTTCTAAATGTAAAAACGTCTTTTTGCGAACGGTTATCTTGCAAGATTCTGCCGGATTCTTACAAGATCTTGCAAGATAACCATTCGTTTCCGACAATGGTATCCACAACACAAGGAAGAGTGAAGTTTTCTCGTTGATAAAGCCGATCTTTTTAATTTGCCCCCACCCTCAGCTTCATAGGTATGAATAATTGCAACCCCAAAATCACATACTGTATTAAAACACAATTAATTACTATGCATGGGCACGTTTTTTCACTGAGGGGTGGGTGTGGGCGCATAACCTTATTAGAGCGGGAGTAGGCAATCACCAATAACATAACAGGTCTGGCATATAACTTTTACGGGCACACTTGCTAATTTTCTACATAATAACGTAATTGTACATATTTTTTGCACATAAAAATTTGTATATAAAAGCATAATCTGTAAAATCGGTAAATGGGTGGTGTCATAAAAACGATGGGGAGGGGGACAGAATAGATTCCCGATCTGATGATTTGAATATTGACTCACAATGCATGAATGTGGAACTTGACAGAATGGAACACCTCCCTAACAGATCCTCTGATTGCAAAGTCACCCACTTCTATCTTACAACTGACTGAAATATTCAAAAAATACATTCACAGATTGCGTTACATCTTCAAAATGGCGCCGAAATTTTTTGCTCAAAATTTCGAGTTTTTTCAAATACTATACACCCACTTAGCTGGGGTTACAGCGATCAGAAATTTCCTAGCTTACTAAACAACTGTAACTAAAGCAATAAAAAATTTCAATAGCCGAAAAAAATTACAGAAAGGAAAAGTACTCTCCCGTACCTAACTCCAAGTGCGTTTCAGTACTGGGCCAGTATAAATGCAATTCCTCATCAGTACTGAATCATAGACTGATTCATGTCACTTTTTTGACTGGTCAGACTTGCGTTCAGTCTGATTTTACAATGGTCAGACTTGGGCCAAGTGCAAAAATAAAGTTCCGTACGGGGATCGAACCCACTAGAAAGCGTGCAAATATTTTACATGGGAGACTTGCATTTACAATTGCCCAGTACTGATTTACACTTGGAGTTCACTACAGGCTAAAACGGGTCTAAATTTTTCAAACTAAGCGCTCCAATTTTTTAAGGTTTTTTATCCTAGGTGCAGATGATAAATTTGAGTTCCAAGATTTCGGCAAATATCCGGATTCTTTTAATTTCTTCGAGGAGTTTGCCGAAATCTTTGAACTCGATTTTTTCAAAAAAAGAGCATCAAGATTTGTTTGATTTTACGAGATAAACTTTTTTATCTTGAAAGGTATAACCTTCTGTCAAATGTTAAATTTTTAGTGAAAAATTGAGCCAATTATCTTAAAAAAAAGTACCTTATATCGGGTCAATTCAATTAAAAAAACTGAACGTTTTCATATTTTAGAGTTGTAATCGTGTGAAGAAAATAATGACAGCATGAGAAACTCTGCTTTAAAGTTTGCTTAAACAAAATCAAATTTGCTTAAAATAAACCTTCCCGAATTCCAGATCAGTCTCTTCGAACTAGCGTTAACATTTTGTCGTAACACGCACGTGAAAACCATGTGAAAGAATTTTTTTTCACAATTGGCCAATTTAATAGACAGATAGCTGATTTTAGGGAGAATGCAATTTAAGGGCGCGCCAAATTGACAGAAAAGAGTGAAAAGATGAATTTGATTTTTCAACTAAGTGACGGCTGTTAAATTTATTCAATCAGTTAATGTGGTCAATTAATGGTAAAAGATTAAGTTTCTCTGAATACACAATGTGGATTAAACCGACAATCATTACGACGCAGAGGTATACCCCAAAATTTCCGCCTTAGTAAAATTAGCTCGAAAATTAGATACATACAATGAACGAAACTAGGAGACATCCTTTGTATCTTACTTTTCACAAAAGGGGTTCTGCCAATTTTGGGAAATAAAAGAACATTCGGTGCAAAAGGTAGACTACAAATCTTGTAGCACGTTTCCGCTCAATTTAGGTATCTATTATTCGCTCGCATTTTGAGCACTTTTATAAAAAGCACTTTTATAAAGATTTAATTGAAGCTTTCAAAACTTTAAACTGCTTTAAATACATGCAACCACAAAAACTGATTTTTTTCCCGAAAAATCCCTTGCACGTCAAAGGCTTTGTATATCAATGTGGGACTGGCCGATTTTAATAAGTAGTAATAAATAGTACTAATAAGTAGTATTAAGTAGTAATAAAGTAATATAAGTAGTAATAAAGTAGTAATAAAATAAAAGACGAACACGAGTAAAGACGAACACGAGATACACGAATTGGGCATATCTGCCCGTAACAATTTGGGTATACCTCTGCGTCGTAATGATTCTCATACTAGCTTTTATGCTTATCTCATATCTATTCAGAATTTAGTCTAAAAAGAATTAAACTTTTTATTAATTAATATCAAAACTGATCAAACCACCATTTCGACTAATTGAAACAATTTTCCTCAGAATCTTTTTAGGAACCAATATTGCCAAGTACTCATCACTGTCGTTCTCAGCGTCAATGTTGTTTACTATAAGAGTAAAACAATTCCAAGACAGCTAACAACCTGTCAGTTAGCCCGAAATGAAAAACTAGATGACCATTAATTGGGGAAAACTCTTTGAAATACTGGTTGCGGCTCAAAAGACAACTAAAAGTTTTGCAAGTTTTTATATCAAAACTGCTGCTAACATTTATGTCTTTGAATTGTGTCTGAATAGAGTTATAAGAAGAATTAAATGCTCAAATTTGTGGAAAATGGTTCCATTATCCGCAAGTACGAGTAACATATTTGATGCCTTTTTGTCTCTGTTGTCCATTTTTAACAGACGGACTCATTTTTGATCGGTGACGACCTACGCAAAAAGGAAAAATATTCACTGTTAGCCATGAAAAACCTCAAAAACACAAAAATACATTACGTACGACTTGCAATGTAATCCAATTTTTGATCCAATATTTATGCCAAGTCAGTAAAGTTTCTTTCATATTTTGAACTACAATTAATCTTTTCAAACAAAAACTGGTTGTAGAAAAATTGAGAACATGTAGCAGATGAAATACTGAATGTACGCCTCCAGCCATTCTCTTTCTTACAGCGCTAGCACAGCTGACCTCAGTCAGTCTTTTAGTAATAGTAGTGCACGCTATGTGTATTCTCAATACCTTGACTCCGGCGTTAACTCTATTATACGCCGTTAAAATTGAATAATTCCTTCAAGGTTTTACTGAGTCTCTTAGTCCGAGAGAACTAGGTAAATATATTTTAAAAGCCGAAGTAAGTAGCCCTAACTCTTTATACCTTAAGGCTGTAAAAGGAGCCCACATGGGGTCTGCCTTAAATATTGAAAAAAAGTTTAACCATTATTTGTAAAATATGAGAAGCTGGAAGCAGTGCAAAATCGAACTTAGAAAAGAATATGAGCAGCAACTAAACAAAATAAGGTCTGCAATCTTTTGGCACATACTCTAAAGAACAAATTTTGTAATCAGAATAATCCCTTGTTTTCCAACTTTTTTCTTGATTGAGTATTCATAGTTTAGTTAATCAAAAACCTTTAGTGGTCCGATGTCAGAACTAATTATGAAAAAAAGTTATTTTTGCACAGACAAAATTTCAACAATTTTCGCTCAAACTAAGGGACTGATAGAATTCACAAAAATTTTCAATCGCAGCGAATTTGGTAACAAATTCGAGCTTTTTATTGAGGTTTTTGTTTTTCAGTAAACGTTCCTTGGAAACATTAGAAGCAAACTATCATTTTTAAAACAAAAAATGCAATTGAATGGAAAATGAATAGTGTCTACTTACTAGCATTAGCGATGCAATGCGCTGCTGTGACTACGAAAAACTCGTCAATAACTGTACCCCCACAAACAAACGTTTTATTGTCTGCCGCGGATATTTGAAGGTGAACAAAAAAGTCCCGATTGGGGCTGGGGTGGCCTGCTATTATTTCCGACACAATCGAACTTCTCTGATCCGAATTATGCGTAAAAGCAGTATCAAAAGTTAACAAATTTACAAATTTTAAAGTAATCACAAAAATGACTGATAAAATGATTTGAAAATTGTGAACAAAATTCATGGCAAATTCATGAAAACGTTTTCACTAATTAAAGTTTTGTAATGTTTGATGAACGTTCATGATAGAATATCTGAACAAACGTTTGGAAACGGTGGTTATAGTTTTACAATCAACAAATATTTGTTGGATTTGAACCTTGTAAAATATCAGCTCCAATTTTTGGCAACAGATATTAAGAGATTAATTGTATTGTATTGTATTGTATTGTCGAAACGTATATAGATTACCTTGAACAAAGTTTCAAATGTCAATTTAAATATCAATATAGAAAAATCAGAAGGAAAAGTCATGTGGACACAAATAAGATGAGAAATTTCAATACAATGGAGCGATTTTTCCATTTTCATTGGAGTTAATCATGGAAACTTTTAAGAAAAAAGTTGATGAGTGTGAATTTATCTCTAGAGAAAAACCAAGAAGGACCTGATATGTGTGTTCACACAAACTGTTCCGGACCCACTCATCCACATTTTTGAATTAATTGTCTGCCAAAAAAGTAAGAGAAAAAAATTGAAAAATACGCAAACTGATTGATCGTCATTGGTTATTGAGTAAAAAATGATTCAAATGCAAAGCAATACTTGAATTAAATAATTTAGCATTAGAGAACCCATGATACCTGCCATTAAGAAGCTACAAGACATTACAAACAACAAAACAAAACAACAAAAACATTAAAAATGCTCAAATTCAAAATATATATTCATAAAGAAAATACTAACAAAGTCAAAATAGAATTAGATAAAACCTAAACTAAACGAATCAACTTGTACTAAGCAGATGGTACGTGGCAACCATCTGCTCAGAGACTCGGCAACCAGTCAATGAGTCTCGGCAACCAGTCAAAAACAAACACACGAATAAATTGGGGCAAAGTCGAAATCAGAAACAAAAAATACCAAAAAAATTTTCTGCTAAAAATTTTAGCTAAATTTTTTATAACTCCGTCGGAGCCAGCAGTACTGGTAACTATTGACACAATAAACTAAATAGTGTCACATTGGAGAGCCGATAACCTGCAATTGCCTTGAATAGGAGACAAGAAGAACAACAAAATCAATTCACAAAATCATACGATAATTACGACCAAAAATCAAAATCTATTTTTTGCAAACAAAATAACAAAGTTAAAATTTAATCAGATAAAACTAGAGAAAAGTCTGAATAGCTTCAAATAAAGCATCAGGAGAAAAATTAAACAACTTTTTAAAAAAAATTACGCCTCTAGAAAGCATATGGGACAGTTCCATAATGAGACTAGGTAACAAGTGGGCAAAAGAAGAAAAAAAGAGGACGTTTGAAATTACGTACATACTTTAATAGCAAATTGATTTTAAAGTCTATGGAACCGTTAGCAATCAACTGCAAATTTAGAATAGATTGTTATAAAATATCTTAGGAAGCCATTGAGGGCTGTCATAATTTAAAAATTGACATACGACTACAAAAAGAGACAAAAACATCCCAACAACTAAAATTGATTTAAACTATGAGAGAATACGGTGCCCAAGCCGTTAAAACAATAACCTTTTTACACAAAATTATGATATAAATTCAATTAATCCAATCTTTAAATCCAATAAGAACAGTTATTATCGTTTTCATGTGACAAGAAAACAACACAAGAAGCTCAGGAATCTGCAAATAATCATAAATTGAAGAATATTAATGGCAAGATGAGGTATCGTAACAACAGAAACATGAATTTAAAAACTAGTATTGAGTTTTTTCCGTAATAAGAAGATGCAACCTGAGTTTATTGAGACCATGGTACAATTGAAATAAACAAAATAATAAAAAATGCAATTATCAAAAACTCTTTGCCTTTTTTAACAAATGATTTCAAAATTCATAAAAACCGAATCATTCAACTAAAATGACAAAAGAGATTAAGCTGTGACTACAGCGGAAGCCAATTATACCTATCATTAGTGTAGACCAAGTCTTAAGACTACCAATTATCAGCTAAAAATGTTGTTGAAGGCATTAAAACTATGGAATTTTTAGTTTTCAATTCAATCACAATTGAACATCAATGGGCCCTCACTTCAGAGGGAATATGCGGAAAAGAAAAAACACACGCATAGATCAAAAATCAAGAAATCGGAGAACTTATTCTGAAAACCACCAGCGGCGTTAACAAATCAATGAACGGGTTGACGTTTGTTTCAAGAAAAAAGACATTCATTTTTCAAATGGGTCATGTAGTTAATGGGACTAAGTTGCAAGTTGTCAAAATTAATGGAAAAATTGGCAATAGTTGAAAAAATCTTTGCATTTTTCAAAAACAATAGATATCAAGATAAGACTATTGGCTATTAATTCAAACCATTCAATCCTTACATTTATATCTCACAAGGATGCCGTTGAGAAGTTTCACTTAGACTATGTGATCCAACTTCAAAGAAAAGGACAAAGACGGGTAAAAATCAAAACCTCAATTATATTTTTGAAGCCCTTGATATCATACGCTATTCACTAAATGGATTCTAAATGATTTTTTCGAACCGACATTATGATGCTATAATGAAACGAATAGGTGCTGATATTAAAATGATTGTCTAACAAAGCAACAAAAAAATATATCAAACATTTCAAAACTCCAGAACCAAAAAATTCTTTGAAAACTTGTGTTATCTAAGCGACGAAAAAAAAAATTTTTAGAAACCATAACTACTAGAAAGATCCAACTTGCCGTCTCTTGAAAGTATTTGCACACCGTTTTTACTGAGACTGAGCTATATATTGACAGAATTTAGAAGTAGATGGCAAATTTCAAAAATTGATTAAGTTTATCTTAAATCATCTTCAAAGACATAAGAGCCATTAGTTATCAACTGAAAGTATTACATAGATTCACATATAAGAATTGGGATATCATTTAGACCTTTTTTACCGGTATCCAAAAAGAGCATGAGAATCCAAATGCAAACTAAAAACAAGAATTCAATTAAAATTTTCGAAGACGCTTTGGCGAAGCCATAGAAACCGGTATCTTTTCTCTAAAACTACAATATATGATAATTGGGCTGCTTTTGAAGTAAATATGACATGTTAATGATGGAACTTGCAAAGGAAATTGTTCTGGTTTTTATTTAACTTAAAAAAAAACAAAAAAAATTGCCTAAATTAATTTCAAAAAAAAAAAAACGTCGTTACAGAAAAATCTCGAAATTTTCGATTTTCAAAAGCCACTGCAAGATCAAAACTTTGATGAACAAAATTTTGATGACTTCACGGTTTTAATACAGCTGCGCGCTCATAAAAACAAATAATTGTTCAAAACAATCAAAACAGACAGTTTGGCAACAAAAATTTCATTATATCAGAAAAAAAAGATGCTATTTAGATAATGATTGTTTTAAGTTTGCAAAAAACCAGCAATATTTTCACGAGAGATCACTCTTATAGGAAACAAAAGCATAAATAGACCGCTTTTGGCTTCATTTAAAATTTTGTGAGAAGATTTTACTTCGGGCAAACTTGAACAAAGCCGGCTAAAGAAGCATATTCTGGTGCAATTTGTGATGAAAAAAAGGATAATTTTCAAAACATTGGCAAATTGTGTGCCAAAGTTGTTTAATGAAGCAATTTAGCAACTTTCCTCCGTGTTTATAGGCGAAAAAGATATTACTATTGTTATCAATTTTAACAAGCATTTAAAATATTGGCAAAAATTTAACAAGCATTTAAAATATTGGCATTTAATATATTGGCAAAAATTTTTGGATTTGGCGAAAACACCAAATCCAAAAAAAACTTTTTAATTCTATATTCTAGAAATTGAGCATATATTTTCTCCTCACTAAATTGCCCCGCACGATAAATAAAACAAGATTAGAGTCTTTCTCACTGTTGGCAGCTTTCATAAAGCAATTTTATATCCGTAATATCAATTTATGACGGTTAAGGTCTCAAAAACAAAACCTCAAACAATTTCATCTTGGTTGTTTTTAATGCTGATATAAAGTATGTAGCTGCTCTACTTTTTGGAGCTCGTTATCAGATTACTATGTGATTTTAATTTCTTTTTTAAAACTAAGCACAAGTAATTTCCCTCACATAAAATTGTTAGTTTTCTCCTTGTTTTTTTAAATTTTTTTTCAACATCTATTTTTGCATCTGAACGGTTAAGCTGTTAACCGGTTATCATAAAAGTCAAATTTATTCAAATTTAATGATCTGGACTCAATCAATTACACGTATATAAGTGAGGCAAACTCGACGGTGAACGCAAGTTAAGCCAATCTGAAAGAAAGCCGACGTAATAGCAAGCCGAATTTTATATGATAGTTATGTGATATTCTAAAGATATTGAATTGTGAACAGTTAACATCAAAACTGCGCGTAGTATTTGCAATTTATAATTTATTCCAGTGCACCATAGGAACAAAAAAGTCACTTTTAAGAGATCTTTTGACTTCGAGCACTAGCAAACCGCTGTCCATGACCATGCCTCTCAACCACTATGGAACTTAATCCGGATACTGCTGGGCAGTTATCGCGGCGAAGTGCGCCTACTGGCCCGCATGGGAAAAATTGTATTAAAGGTTCATCAAAAATTTTGAGGTGAATTACACTCTTTTTAAAAGTTTTCTTTTGCGTGCATATCTGTTTGGCAGCCAATAGACTCGAAATTCCAGGGAATGGATTTTTCATGAAGAAGTTTTTGCTACAGGAGTTAAATTTCTTTGGGTCATCTACAATTTGTTCACAAAAATGGCACAAATTTGACAACTTTTGGGTGCACATTAGGTTTTTTCGTAATAGAAACTTGAAAGAAACTCGCTGCAACAGATAGTTGTCGGTATAATTTTGCAGAAAAGTACCCAAATTTGCACATAGTATTCCAAACCCACTCATCCACAATCTTTGCTTAATTTTTTACTAAATGCAGATGCGACAAATAACTCTCAATAAAATGCAAAAAAAACTTGCATTTCGAAATTTGATTTTTTTTTGAGTTCTGAAAATTTTTTGGAGTATTTAAAGACGTAGTCTCAAATACGGAAAGACTTGTAATCTATTGACGTTAATTGCTTTTCTCTTACTCGAATTCAAAAAATGAACTGAATACAATTTTTTTCGGAAAAAAAATTAAGCAAATGCCATTTTTGAAGCAAAAATAGATAAACTTAAAAAAAAAAATAAAAGCGAAGCCCTAATTCGTACGAACAACCCCAATTTGATTTTGAATTCAATTTAAATCATTTTCAAAAATTTTCAATTAACGATGTCTTTCGAGTAAAGACTTTTGATATGTATTTAGCTTGGATGAACTCTAATTCATTTCAATTGGATTTTTAGTTCGCAGTTAAGTTGTAATTAGTATGTGCAGAAGTTTTTTTTTACTGAGAAAAGGAAGTCATACACGCTCAGAAAAAAAATCAAACAATCGCCCTAACACTTTATAGAGAAAGCAGTATCAAATAGTTTCAGGCATTTAAATACAGCTGAGTGGTGGAAGGCACAGTGGATTTTTAGTTCGCAGTTGAGGAAGGCACAGTGGATTTCAATTGGATTTTTAGTTCGCAGTTAAGTTGTAATTAGTATGTGCAGAAGGTATTTTACTGATCGAAGGAAGTCATACACGCTCAGAAAACGTATCAAACAATTGCCTTAACATTTTATACTGAAAGCAGTATCAAATAATTTCAGGCATAAAAATACAGCTGAGTGGTAGATGGCACAGTAAAAATTGTTTGTTGACATCCAGACGAATGATCAGATTTTTGTATTAAAAATCGAAGAAAACGACACATTCAGAAAACGAATTTGTTATAACAGGATATGTTATGAATTATTAGAGAAAATAATAATCTAAAAGCCTTACTCAAGTTTTACGGTCATTTAAAAGCAAAAGCGTTTAGTTGAATAAACTGAAACAAAAGCGCCTGATATTCAACAAAACATAACACGCTACGAACGGAAAAAGAAAAAAGAAACCGCGTAGAACAAAATCGAGTCTCAGAAGTTTGAAGACAATCTGCCCAGACGTTGGGGGAAAACAAAAAGAAACAAAATTATGAAAAAAATACATTGAAGAAGTTAAAACTCAAAATGTTTTTGAAAAATGTTACCATATGTTAAAAATCTTAACTGCTTCGTACCATTTGGAACAACAAATCAAAAGTCTAATAAGCAACATAGAGACAACAACACAATGAATCCAGTGAAGTTGAACAATTGAAGGCATATTTTAAATAATTTTGTAAAGAGATTCCAAAATTATTGGTCCTATAGTGAAAAACGAAAGATTTAGAAAAAAGAAAACTCTTTGCGCGAAAAACTTTAGACCCGAGTGTCAATGGGAACTGTTAGTATTGAGACCAAATTTTTTTATTGACACAACAAAGAACCAACTTTGACGTGAAAAAAACTCAAACCCCTTAACAAGTTTCCTAGTGTTTAGACAAAAAACAGATGGACTTGTCACTATTCAGACTACTCTACAAATCGACGAAACCAGAAACAAATAAGGGGCAGATATTGAACATCAGAAAATAATAATAAGTGCGCGAATAACTCAAAAAATTTACGAAAGCCATGTCGTGCCAAGAAAAACCATAGAAACCAAATAAAACCATTCTATAGGTTATCCAGGTCCTAATTTAAAGATAAAGTTAGCTGTCATCAATTGCACGCCAACAAGGAGAAGAAAAACAACGACAAAAAAAACGTTTTGAAAACGTCATCAAATTTTCGGTCAACAAAAACCAAGAAAAACTATAAGTGGCAAGAAAAACCATAAGGTACCAAATGCCAAGAAAAATCATAAGGTACCATATAAAAGCACTATGTAGGTTACCCCGGTCCTAATTTGAAAACTAAAGTGAGTTGTCATCAATGTCACGCATACAAAGAGCAAAAAACAACGTCAAAATTTTGAAGACGTCAACAAATATTTTATCGAAACGCAGATCAAATTCATAAATTTCAATAGTTTCCATTGATTGATTCAGACAGTAACAAAATTTGTGCACCATTAGAAAAAAACAATCATTTGTAGTAGCATTTTCAAACAAATTAGGCGAAAAAACAGCGATGACAGCTAACAGCGATGACAGTTAACAGTTAAAAGTGTCATCAAAGAGCCTGAAAGCATTAAAAAAACGCCAACAAGCTTCTCCATTATAAAATATGGCTTGCATTTGAATGAAAAGTCATAAAAAACAAAATTCGCTAATAACAGGTACTTAAAAATATTCTTGCTTTATGAGGTGTTTTGACTACAACTTTTCAAAAAATT
Organism: Convolutriloba macropyga; assembly: GCF_964194025.1. Classification (NCBI taxonomy): domain Eukaryota; kingdom Metazoa; phylum Xenacoelomorpha; order Acoela; family Convolutidae; genus Convolutriloba; species Convolutriloba macropyga. The sequence continues at coordinate 55,066,645 of NC_134478.1, forward strand.
GATGTAACAACTGGTGTTAGATGCTGAGATTTCAGTTGACTGTAGAATGAGCAATTTTCGAAACATTTCGGAAACTTGGTATTCTAGTTTCAGTTTGGCAAACAATATTTTTGGTTGAAGTTCTATGACAACGACATTTTCATAAATACAGCGTCAGCGAAAGTACTTTAATCAGATTTTTTCTTTTTAATTTTTCTAAACATTATGTGTGCTTTGTTTTGAAAATTTTTCAAGCTTTCTCACTTATTTGTAAAAGTTTTAAATTGAAGATATAATCTGAAGTTGTATTTTTATAATTTTTTTAATTATGAGCTCAAACCCTGAACAGTTCCATTTTTGCTTTAAGGACCTGAGTTCTACTTCTCCTAGTTCATAGTACAGACATAAGAAACCTTACATTGCAGAGAATTATTAAAACTATTTAGATGAAATGACAGCCGAAAAGTAAATTTAAAAAGTAATTAGTTCTCGTTTCTTAAATCTTTTGACGTTTTTCTTTATTTTCAAAGAAATTTTTTGAGAATAAAGCTTTCTCAATATTAGTTAACAAAATTGTTTTAATCAAACTTTGTTTGTTTTTTAAAAAACTGACTGTCTGCCAAAAAACCTGCTTATTATGGAATAGCTTTCTATTTCAATTGAAAAGGAAAAATGGTCTGCGAACAGGAATTACAAATGTGTTACGTTTTTATTAATAGCAGAACTTTCACTAACAACAATTTAATTTCAAATGATTCTTGGTGTTGCTGCAAAAGCTAATAAACTTTTTGCCCCAACAATTTTTATAACTCTCATTTGGAACAACCATGTATTGCCATTTGGAAAAATCATCAAACAACTTACAGAAAAAGGTAGCTCAATTTTTTTTTGGTAACTTTTTTAATTGCTCTGAATGGATTGCTTTAAAACAAAGCACAGCAGAGAAAGATATTTGCAATGTAGAAAACATTTTTCTACCACAATGAATAAAAGAATTGATCAAGAATTTTCACATAAAGTACTAAAAAAATAATTTCTGTTTTTAATGGAGTGATCAATAGCCATTTTTTAAATGACTGTAAAAGATGCATCCAAATTTTGAAGTATTGAAGTAACTGGAAAATTAAGTACAGCCAGCACAACAAAATTTATCTTCGTCCAGAATGAGAACATTGAAAAACCAATGCACGAAGTTTTAAGCGCAATTTATCAGCAATATGAGATTAAGAGATGCAACAAATAAACAGGTTTTTTTGGAAATTTTGTCCTACAGAAATTACAAAATTGATAATTTGTTTCTGAAAATTTTGTGATTTTGGCTGAAGATATCAATCAAGATGCAAAACGGTGACAGCAAATTAAAAGAATCGTCACGGCAAAGAACACCAAAAAGATTTATGGTAGTTTCTATCCCGATGTGTTCCTCAAAATTAAATACGCAAAAATGAATTATATTTCTTTGAAGCCAGCAAAATTACAGCGCAAAGTGAACATAACCGTAACTAGATTTTACAAACAAAAAAAAACAAAAAACAGAGTTTAAAAATTACCAGTTCTTCTTTGCACGCATCATTATAAAGATCAACAAAAAAGAATAAATTTAAGTTACCATCGGTTTTCCAAAGAGTTTTATTGAAAATGTCTTAATTCAGAACTAAAAAAACTCATTGCTCTCATTGCTTTGTTTTGTGGAACTCGATAAAAAAAAATCTTTAACAAATATAACAATTTTTGGATCCCAATTTATCATCAAAAGAATAGAACTTTTTCAGAAAAATTTTCACCCTTTGGCCATTCAGCTCATCTCAGCTTAAAAGACAAAAAATAAAAAGATTTTGATCATATCCATGTTCCTCATATTGCTGTGCTAGCTTGTTCTAACTTTGGAAACACTGAAAACAGCTCACTCCCAGATTTAGCCGAAAAGAATAAAAACGAAATTCGAAGTGAATCATAAAATACTCTTTTTCTCAACCAGGTCGCATATGCCTTCTCATTACCAAGACCATTAAAAATGCAACTTCTGTTTCAATTAGACGGCTACATTTAAACTTTTTACCAAATAAAATTTGACGCATATGTTTCAACCAGAAATGGGTTTTTACCATAAATAATTAAATTGAATTTTTAGAAAGATGCAGAACGAAAGACAACTTAATACTACTCAAACACATTTTTTAAAAAACAGTAATTAATTTTCATCAACTTCGGCAGAATAATTTAAGTGTTGTCCGCAACAAATCAAGGTCTCTGTGCGCAACCAACTTTGAAAAATAATCATCAGCATTATGCCTTTCACCGGGGAACAGAAATCTTCAAAATAAAGTGTTTTAATAATACTGCACTTAAATAAAAATACTCTTATAATTGCGTGAGCAAACAGCCTCAATGATTTATTTACAGCATCATTTTCAATATCCGCTTGCTAAGTGTCCGCGGTTTAAAAATTTTGAAGCTCACTATAACTTTCTTTCGGTTTGTACTTTTGAACACGAATTGGCTCTTATAAAATGTTAAACCATAATTGTACAAACTCACCAAAACTAAACAAAGAGGCCCGATAATTTGCTTTTGCACTTAATGTTCGGACAACCCCGGTCATCTTAATTTTTGACTTTCAAAAAAATTCAAAAATTTACAGTATTTCAAAAAAAATTAACAGTGCAAGAAATAAAAAATCGCTTTAAACTCTAGCACTTAAACTAAGTAAATAACGTCACCTTAGAGGCTGCATGAGATATGCCAATGATGAAATTACGACACAAGACAAACAACAAAACCAAACAACAAAAACAACCATTAACCACTGCCAAAACTCAATGTCTACATTCTTTAAAAAATTATCAAAGTTTAAGTGAAAAAAGATAATTCAGAAATGAGAAAAATGAATAATCTATTCCTTTAGATCTCTACAGGAAAAAATCTATACCATGTATAGCGATTCTCTTTTCACAATTTATTATTAAAAGAACAGTACCTTTCCAGGAAAACTTTTTCTGCTCATCTCAGCTTCAAAGACAAAAAAAATTAAAAGCATTTGCTGGAGAATTAGGACTCATATGCATGTTAGTCATGTTTTTGCTACTTTTTTCTAGCCTTGGAAAATCAGTGAAAACACCTCTATAAAAATGAGAACGAAATTGAAGCATACCATGAAAAGAAACTAAAACATTTAGTTAATTAGTGCGGATAAATTCGACCAAAAATTTAACTATAAAAACTTTTCTTTAGCTACTACTTCAAATGAATAAAGTATTATCTAAACCAACAAATTCAATTCTGAAAAAAGTAATTGCTTTAAAATCAAACCCTTAAACGACATCTCTTTAGAGGTTGGATGAGATATGCTAGATGAGAACCCAAAACAATTAAACAAACTTCTACTTCACTAAAAAAATATGAGAGCACTTCGTAATGAGACTATGCAGCCAGTGGAAGAAAAGAAGAAAAGGGCAAATTTGAAAAATACGGTTAAACTTATTGAAACACATCAATTAAGAAGTCATCATAAACATTAGCTATCAACTGGAATGTTTAAATAGACTCAGGTCAAAGATGATGAAACCATCGATTGAGTAAAACCATTGAGAGCATTCGACTTCCAGATTGTCTTACGACAAATAAAAGAACGACAAACAGTGGCGAAAAATAGTTAAAATCGGTGCCCAAGCTATTAAAATCAAAAACGATTAACTGATAAAGAAAATTGATGTACAACCGGGACTTTGTTCAGCACCGGGGGAATCTGTCTTCATTGCAGTATAGTTACAACAAACTAAAATTTCACTAAAAATTTGACAAACAATCCAAAATCACAAAAACAAAAATAGAAAGTTGGCAAAGTAAAAAAAATTTACTCAGTTTTTTCAAAACAAATATATCTAAAGTAAAAAAAATATTATCTGTGAACCAAAATTCATTGGGAAAAAAGTTCATTTCCACCTCCCTCCATAAGAAGGCATTGAGACCTGTAATTATCCAGAATATATCATATGACTACAAAAAAACGACAAGAATAGTCAAACATAAAAACACAACTCCGTCAAACTTGCCCCTACAACATTACATAGGATCAATTGCGTTCTTTAAAATGCCTTTAATGTGATAATTGACCTATCATCAAAACTATAATATAGAAATACCAAGAAAGAACCTCAAAAATGAGAAAACTTTCAAAAACAAAAAAAGTTTGAGAACTCAATGCCAAAAAAACTAACTATTTAAACATGAAAGTGCAATTACCACATAATTTTATTTTACTATAAACAATAAGTAACCCCTCATCTCAGAAAAGCATTTTATTGTAAAAAGAACAGAATCAGACTAATACTAGCCTCTGTATTGCTAAACATTTTTTTTTCAAAAAAAATTATTGTTCCGATGTTTAGCGAAATAAAAATTGGACAAGAACAGTCAATGTATACAAAAATAATGAATTTTGGATAAATATTGAGAACAACCGGCAGATTTTTAACCTCAGAACAGTCTCATATGAAGCGGAAGTGAAACAAGCCTTTTTTGGAGTTTGAGATTATTGTGTCAGCAATTTTAGGTTTGTAAATCCGGTAAATTTATTTAAACGGTGCTATAGGAGCATAACTGTTGCATTTTTGAAGAAAAATGGCTGATTTTTTTCTAAAATTCGCCAAAAGTATCGGCGAATAAATCAAAAGCAGTTTTGCAACACTCCTCTGTCTCTAAAATCAAAACCAATAACACAATTTGCAACAATGTTGACATAATTGTTGAGCACAATTGACAGCGAAATTGAGCAAAAATACGCCAAAAGTGTACAAAAAGTACGAGAACCAGTGAGTGAAATGCTAATAAAAATTAGAACTTGGATAACTCCGTTGAAAATTCGAAATTCAAAAAAAATCTGTTTATTTTTGTTTTATAAGCTGGATGGGTTTTTGATGATACTATTCACAACTTTCTATAATCAATATATCGATTGGTCAAAATTGACTTAACAAAAGAAAATTTGACGATATAGTTCCTCCCCGAGCAAGAGGGTTAGAAGAAAGATATAGAATATATAGAACATATATATTGTTTTTATACCAAATTGATTTTAAAAAGCGAACAAAAAGTTGAATTAATTTAAAGCGCACGCTCAGTGGCGCTATTTCCGTTAAAAAATTTTTTAGATGAAATGACAGCCGAAAAGTAAATTTGAAAAGTAATTAGTTCTCGTTTCTTAAATCTTTTGACTTTTTTTTTAATTTTCAAAGAAATTTTTTGAGAATAAAGCTTTCTCAATATTAGTTAACACAATTGTTTTAATCAAACTTTGTTTGTTTTTAAAAAACTGACTGTCTGCCAAAAAAACTGTTTATTATGGAATAGCTTTCTATTTCAATTGAAAAGGAAAAATGGTCTGCGAACAGGAATTACAAAAGTGTTACGTTTTTATTAATAGCAGAACTTTCACTAACAAAAATTTAATTTCAAATGATTCTTGGTGTTGCTGCAAAAGCTAATAAAGTTTTTGCCCCAACAATTTTTATAACTCTCATTTGGAACATCCATGTATTGCCATTTGGAAAAATCATCAAACAACTTACAGAAAAAGGTAGCTCAATTTTTTTTTTGGTAACTTTTTTAATTGCTCTGAATTGATTTCTTTAAAACAAAGCACAGCAGAGAAAGATATTTGCAATGTAGAAAACATTTTTCTACCACAATGAGTGAAAGAATTGATCAAGTATTTTCACATAAAGTACTAAAAAAATAATTTCTGTTTTTAATGGAGTGATCAATAGCCATTTTTTAAATGACTGTAAAAGATGCATCCAAATTTTGAAGTATTGAAGTAACTGGAAAATTAAGTACAGCCAGCACAACAAAATTTATCTTTGTCCAGAATGAGAACATTGAAAAACCAATGCACGAAGTTTTAAGCGCAATTTATCAGCAATATGAGATTAAGAGATGCAACAAATAAACAGGTTTTTTTGGAAATTTTGTCCTACAGACATTACAAAATTGATAATTTGTTTCTGAAAATTTTGTGATTTTGGTTGAAGATATCAATCAAGATGCAAAACGGTGACAGCAAATTAAAAGAATCGTCACGGCAAAGAAGACCAAAAAGGTTTATGGTAGTTTCTATCCTGATGTGTGCCTCAAAATTAAATACGCAAAAATGAATTATATTTCTTTGAAGCCAGCAATATTACAGCGCAAAGTGAACATAACCGTAACTAGATTTTACAAACAAAAAAAACAAAAAACAGAGTTTAAAAATTACCAGTTCTTCTTTGCACGCATCATTATAAAGATCAACAAAAAAAGAATAACTTTAAGTTACCATCGGTTTTCCAAAGAGTTTTTTTGAAAATGTCTTAATTCAGAACTAAAAAAACTCATTGCTCTCATTGCTTTGTTTTGTGGAACTCGATAAGAAACAAATCATTAACAAATATAACAATTTTTGGATCCCAATTTATCATCAAAAGAATGGAACTTTTTCAGAAAAATTTTCACCGTTTGGCCATTCAGCTCATCTCAGCTTAAAAGACAAAAAATAAAAAGATTTTGATCATATCCATGTTCCTCATATTGCTGTGCTAGCTTGTTCTAACTTTGGAAACACTGAAAACAGCTCACTCCCAGATTTAGCCGAAAAGAATAAAAACGAAATTCGAAGTGAATCATATAATACTCTTTTTCTCAACCAGGTCGCATATGCCTTCTCATTACCAAGACCATTAAAAATGCAACTTCTGTTTCAATTAGATGGCTACATTTAAACTTTTTACCAAATAAAATTTGACGCATATGTTCAACCAGAAATGGGTTTTTACCATAAATAATTAAATTGAATTTTTAGAAAGATGCAGAACTAAAGACAACTTAATACTACTCAAACACATTTTTTTAAAAAACAGTAATTAATTTTCATCAACTTCGGCAGAATAATTTAAGTGTTGTCCGCAACAAATCAAGGTCTCTGTGCGCAACCAACTTTGAAAAATAATCATCAGCATTATGCCTTTCACCGGGGAACAGAAATCTTCAAAATAAAGTGTTTTAATAATACTGCACTTAAATAAAAAATACTCTTATAATTGCGTGAGCAAACAGCCTCAATGATTTATTTACAGCATCATTTTCAATATCCGCTTGCTAAGTGTCCGCGGTTTAAAAATTTTGAAGTTCACTATAACTTTCTTTCGGTTTGTACTTTTGAACACGAATTGGCTCTTATAAAATGTTAAACCATAATTGTACAAACTCACCAAAACTAAACAAAGAGGCCCGATAATTTGCTTTTGCACTTAATGTTCGGACAACCCCGGTCATCTTAATTTTTGACGTTCAAAAAAATTCAAAAATTTACCATATTTCAAAAAAAATTAACAGTGCAAGAAATAAAAAATCGCTTTAAACTCTAGCACTTAAGCTAAGTAAATAACGTCACCTTAGAGGCTGGATGAGATATGCCAATGATGAAATTACGACACAAGACAAACAACAAAATCAAACAACAAAAACAACCATTAACCACTACCAAAACTCAATGTCTACATTCTTTAAAAAATTATCAAAGTTTAATTGAAAAAAGATAATTCAGAAATGAGAAAAATGAATAATCTATTCCTTTAGATCTCTACAGGAAAAAATCTATACCATGTATAGCGATTCTCTTTTCACAATTTATTATTAAAAGAACAGTACCTTTCCAGGAAAACTTTTTCTGCTCATCTCAGCTTCAAAGACAAAAAAAATTAAAAGCATTTGCTGGAGAATTAGGACTCATATGCATGTTAGTCATGTTTTTGCTACTTTTTTCTAGCCTTGGAAAATCAGTGAAAACACCTCTATAAAAATGAGAACGAAATTGAAGCATACCACGAAAAGAAACTAAAACATTTAGTTAATTAGTGCGGATAAATTGGACCAAAAATTTAACTATAAAAACTTTTCTTTAGCTACTACTTCAAATGAATAAAGTATTATCTAAACCAACAAATTCAATTCTGAAAAAAGTAATTGCTTTAAAATCAAACCCTTAAACGACATCTCTTTAGAGGTTGGATGAGATATGCTAGATGAGAACCCAAAACAATTAAACAAACTTCTACTTCACTAAAAAAATATGAGAGCACTTCGTAATGAGACTATGCAGCCAGTGGAAGAAAAGAAGAAAAGGGCAAATTTGAAAAATACGGTTAAACTTATTGAAACACATCAATTAAGAAGTCATCATAAACATTAGCTATCAACTGGAATGTTTAAATAGACTCAGGTCAAAGATGATGAAACCATTGATTGAGTAAAACCATTGAGAGCATTCGACTTCCAGATTATGTCTTACGACAAATAAAAGAACGACAAACAGTGGCGAAAAATAGTTAAAATCGGTGCCCAAGCTATTAAAATCAAAAACGATTAACTGATAAAGAAAATTGATGTACAACCGGGACTTTGTTCAGCACCGGGGGAATCTGTCTTCATTGCAGTATAGTTACAACACACTAAAATTTTACTAAAAATTTGACAAACAATCCAAAATCACAAAAACAAAAATGGAAAGTTGGCAAAGTAAAAAAAATTTACTCAGTTTTTTCAAAACAAATATATCTAAAGTAAAAAAAATATTATCTGTGAACCGAAATTCATTGGGAAAAAAGTTCATTTCCACCTCCCTCCATAAGAAGGCATTGAGACCTGTAATTATCCAGAATATATCATATGACTACAAAAAAACGACAAGAATAGTCAAACATAAAAACACAACTCCGTCAAACTTGCCCCTACAACCTTACATAGGATCAATTGCGTTCTTTAAAATGCCTTTAATGTGATAATTGACCTATCATCAAAACTATAATATAGAAATACCAAGAAAGAACCTCAAACATGAGAAAACTTTCAAAAACAAAAAAGTTTGAGAACTCAATGCCAAAAAAACTAACTATTTAAACATGAAAGTGCAATTACCAAATAATTTTATTTTACTATAAACAATAGGTAACCCCTCATCTCAGAAAAGCATTTTATTGTAAAAAAAACAGAATCAGACTAAAACTAGCCTCTGTATTGCTAAACATTTTTTTTCAAAAAAATATTTGTTCCGATGTTTAGCGAAATAAAAAATTGGACAAGAACAGTCAATGTATACAAAAATAATGAATTTTGGATAAATATTGAGAACAACCGGCAGATTTTTAACTCCAGAACAGTCTCATATGAAGCGGAACTGAAACAAGCCTTCTTTGGAGTTTGAGATTATTGTGTCAGCAATTTTAGGTTTGTAAATCCGGTAAATTTATTTAAACGGTGCTATAGGAACATAACTGTTGCATTTTTGAAGAAAAATGGCTGATTTTTTTCTAAAATTCGCCAAAAGTATCGGCGAATAAATCAAAAGCAGTTTTGCAACACTCCTCTGTCTCTAAAATCAAAACCAATAACACAATTTGCAACAATGTTGACATAATTGTTGAGCACAATTGACAGCGAAATTGAGCAAAAATACGCCAAAAGTGTACAAAAAGTACGAGAATCAGTGAGTGAAATGCTAAAAAAAATTAGAACTTGGATAACTCCGTTGAAAATTCGAAATTGAAAAAAAATCTGTTTATTTTTGTTTTATAAGTTGGATGGGTTTTTAATGATACTATTCACAACTTTCTATAATGAATATATCGATTGGTCAAAATTGACTTAACAAAAGAAAATTTGACGATATAGTTCCTCCCCGAGCAAGAGGGTTAGAATAAAGACATAGAATATATAGAACATATATATTGTTTTTATACCAAGTTGATTTTAAAAAGCGAACAAAAAGTTGAATTAATTTAAAGCGCACGCTCAGTGGCGCTATTTCCGTTAAAAAATTTTTTAGATGAAATGACAGCCGAAAAGTAAATTTATAAAGTAATTAGTTCTCGTTTCTTAAATCTTTTGACGTTTTTCTTTATTTTCAAAGAAATTTTTTGAGAATAAAGCTTTCTCAATATTAGTTAACACAATTGTTTTAATCAAATTTTGTTTGTTTTTAAAAAACTGACTGTCTGCCAAAAAACCTGCTTATTATGGAATAGCTTTCTATTTCAATTGAAAAGGAAAAATGGTCTGCGAACAGGAATTACAAATGTGTTACGTTTTTATTAATAGCAGAACTTTCACTAACAACAATTTAATTTCAAATGATTCTTGGTGTTGCTGCAAAAGCTAATAAACTTTTTGCCCCAACAATTTTTATAACTCTCATTTGGAACAACCATGTATTGCCATTTGGAAAAATCATCAAACAACTTACAGAAAAAGGTAGCTCAATTTTTTTTGGTAACTTTTTTAATTGCTCTGAATGGATTGCTTTAAAACAAAGCACAGCAGAGAAAGATATTTGCAATGTAGAAAACATTTTTCTACCACAATGAATAAAAGAATTGATCAAGAATTTTCACATAAAGTACTAAAAAAATAATTTCTGTTTTTAATGGAGTGATCAATAGCCATTTTTTAAATGACTGTAAAAGATGCATCCAAATTTTGAAGTATTGAAGTAACTGGAAAATTAAGTACAGCCAGCACAACAAAATTTATCTTCGTCCAGAATGAGAACATTGAAAAACCAATGCACGAAGTTTTAAGCGCAATTTATCAGCAATATGAGATTAAGAGATGCAACAAATAAACAGGTTTTTTTGGAAATTTTGTCCTACAGAAATTACAAAATTGATAATTTGTTTCTGAAAATTTTGTGATTTTGGCTGAAGATATCAATCAAGATGCAAAACGGTTACAGCAAATTAAAAGAATCGTCACGGCAAAGAACACCAAAAAGATTTATGGTAGTTTCTATCCTGATGTGTTCCTCAAAATTAAATACGCAAAAATGAATTATATTTCTTTGAAGCCAGCAAAATTACAGCGCAAAGTGAACATAACCGTAACTAGATTTTACAAACAAAAAAAAAACAAAAAACAGAGTTTAAAAATTACCAGTTCTTCTTTGCACGCATCATTATAAAGATCAACAAAAAAGAATAAATTTAAGTTACCATCGGTTTTCCAAAGAGTTTTATTGAAAATGTCTTAATTCAGAACTAAAAAAACTCATTGCTCTCATTGCTTTGTTTTGTGGAACTCGATAAAAAAAAATCTTTAACAAATATAACAATTTTTGGATCCCAATTTATCATCAAAAGAATAGAACTTTTTCAGAAAAATTTTCACCCTTTGGCCATTCAGCTCATCTCAGCTTAAAAGACAAAAAATAAAAAGATTTTGATCATATCCATGTTCCTCATATTGCTGTGCTAGCTTGTTCTAACTTTGGAAACACTGAAAACAGCTCACTCCCAGATTTAGCCGAAAAGAATAAAAACGAAATTCGAAGTGAATCATAAAATACTCTTTTTCTCAACCAGGTCGCATATGCCTTCTCATTACCAAGACCATTAAAAATGCAACTTCTGTTTCAATTAGACGGCTACATTTAAACTTTTTACCAAATAAAATTTGACGCATATGTTTCAACCAGAAATGGGTTTTTACCATAAATAATTAAATTGAATTTTTAGAAAGATGCAGAACGAAAGACAACTTAATACTACTCAAACACATTTTTTAAAAAACAGTAATTAATTTTCATCAACTTCGGCAGAATAATTTAAGTGTTGTCCGCAACAAATCAAGGTCTCTGTGCGCAACCAACTTTGAAAATTAATCATCAGCATTATGCCTTTCACCGGGGAACAGAAATCTTCAAATATAAACAAAACAAAGTGTTTTAATAAAATTGCACTTAAATAAAAAATACTCTTATAATTGCGTAAGCAAACAGCCTCAATGATTTATTTACAGCATCATTTTCAATATCCGCTTGCTAAGTGTCCGCAGTTTAAAAATTTTGAAGTTCACTATAACTTTTTTTGGTTTGTACTTTTGAACACGAATTGGCTCTAATAAAATGTTTAACCATAATTGTACAAACTCACCAAAACTAAACAAAGAGGCCCGATAATTTGCTTTTGCACTTAATGTTCGGACAACCCCGGTCATCTTAATTTTTGACTTTCAAAAAAATTCAAAAATTTACAATATTTCAAAAAAAATTAACAGTGCAAGAAATAAAAAATCGCTTTAAACTCTAGCACTTAAACTAAGTAAATAACGTCACCTTAGAGGCTGGATGAGATATACCAATGATGAAATTACGACACAAGACAAACAACAAAACCAAACAACAAAAACAACCATTAACCACTACCAAAACTCAATGTCTACATTCTTTAAAAAATTATCAAAGTTTAATTGAAAAAAGATAATTCAGAAATGAGAAAAATGAATAATCTATTCCTTTAGATCTCTACAGGAAAAAATCTATACCATGTAAAGCGATTCTCTTTTCACAATTTATTATTAAAAGAACAGTACCTTTCCAGGAAAACTTTTTCTGCTCATCTCAGCTTCAAAGACAAAAAAAATTAAAAGCATTTGCTGGAGAATTAGGACTCATATGCATGTTAGTCATGTTTTGCTACTTTTTTCTAGCCTTGGAAAATCAGTGAAAACACCTCTATAAAAATGAGAACGAAATTGAAGCATACCACGAAAAGAAACTAAAACATTTAGTTAATTAGTGCGGATAAATTGGACCAAAAATTTAACTATAAAAACTTTTCTTTAGCTACTACTTCAAATGAATAAAGTATTATCTAAACCAACAAATTCAATTCTGAAAAAAGTAATTGCTTTAAAATCAAACCCTTAAACGACATCTCTTTAGAGGTTGGATGAGATATGCTAGATGAGAACCCAAAACAATTAAACAAACTTCTACTTCACTAAAAAAATATGAGAGCACTTCGTAATGAGACTATGCAGCCAGTGGAAGAAAAGAAGAAAAGGGCAAATTTGAAAAATACGGTTAAACTTATTGAAACACATCAATTAAGAAGTCATCATAAACATTAGCTATCAACTGGAATGTTTAAATAGACTCAGGTCAAAGATGATGAAACCATTGATTGAGTAAAACCATTGAGAGCATTCGACTTCCAGATTATGTCTTACGACAAATAAAAGAACGACAAACAGTGGCGAAAAATAGTTAAAATCGGTGCCCAAGCTATTAAAATCAAAAACGATTAACTGATAAAGAAAATTGATGTACAACCGGGACTTTGTTCAGCACCGGGGGAATCTGTCTTCATTGCAGTATAGTTACAACACACTAAAATTTTACTAAAAATTTGACAAACAATCCAAAATCACAAAAACAAAAATGGAAAGTTGGCAAAGTAAAAAAAATTTACTCAGTTTTTTCAAAACAAATATATCTAAAGTAAAAAAAATATTATCTGTGAACCGAAATTCATTGGGAAAAAAGTTCATTTCCACCTCCCTCCATAAGAAGGCATTGAGACCTGTAATTATCCAGAATATATCATATGACTACAAAAAAACGACAAGAATAGTCAAACATAAAAACACAACTCCGTCAAACTTGCCCCTACAACCTTACATAGGATCAATTGCGTTCTTTAAAATGCCTTTAATGTGATAATTGACCTATCATCAAAACTATAATATAGAAATACCAAGAAAGAACCTCAAACATGAGAAAACTTTCAAAAACAAAAAAGTTTGAGAACTCAATGCCAAAAAAACTAACTATTTAAACATGAAAGTGCAATTACCAAATAATTTTATTTTACTATAAACAATAGGTAACCCCTCATCTCAGAAAAGCATTTTATTGTAAAAAAAACAGAATCAGACTAAAACTAGCCTCTGTATTGCTAAACATTTTTTTTCAAAAAAAATTATTGTTCCGATGTTTAGCGAAATAAAAAATTGGACAAGAACAGTCAATGTATACAAAAATAATGAATTTTGGATAAATATTGAGAACAACCGGCAGATTTTTAACTCCAGAACAGTCTCATATGAAGCGGAAGTGAAACAAGCCTTCTTTGGAGTTTGAGATTATTGTGTCAGCAATTTTAGGTTTGTAAATCCGGTAAATTTATTTAAACGGTGCTATAGGAGCATAACTGTTTATATTTTTGAAGAAAAATGGCTGATTTTTTTCTAAAATTCGCCAAAAGTATCGGCGAATAAATCAAAAGCAGTTTTGCAACACTCCTCTGTCTCTAAAATCAAAACCAATAACACAATTTGCAACAATGTTGACATAATTGTTGAGCACAATTGACAGCGAAATTGAGCAAAAATACGCCAAAAGTGTACAAAAAGTACGAGAATCAGTGAGTGAAATGCTAATAAAAATTAGAACTTGGATAACTCCGTTGAAAATTCGAAATTCAAAAAAAGTCTGTTTATTTTTGTTTTATAAGCTGGATGGGTTTTTAATGATACTATTCACAACTTTCTATAATCAATATATCGATCGGTCGAAATTGACTTAACAAAAGAAAATTTGACGATATAGTTCCTCCCCGAGCAAGAGGGTTAGAATAAAGATATAGAATATATAGAACATATATATTGTTTTTATACCAAGTTGATTTTAAAAAGCGAACAAAAAGTTGAATTAATTTAAAGCGCACGCTCAGTGGCGCTATTTCCGTTAAAAAATTTTTCGTTTCTTCGATTGTAAATTGCAAGAAAAAATTTTTAGCTAATCTATTTGAGGTGGTACTAATGATTAGAATTGGCATAATATTAGAATCTTTTGAGTCAAATTTTAAGCCACTCATGTTTATTAAATAAAAGTTGTCAAATTAGTTCAAAATCATAACGCGTACACTGAAATTTTTCTCCGAGTTGCCTGAAATCAATATCATAAATATAACTATAATGTCGGGCGAATTGTTCTCAAACGACCTGCGAGCTGTTGGCTTATGTAGTACTCAGCTGGGGCTCAGAGGTGCTAGCATTGGGGGCGGGGAGTGGGGAGAATTGAAGTGGGGGCAAGGAGAAGGGGGTCGGGTGCGGCGTGTCAACTGATGTGAGGGTGGAGGGGGGTTAGGTTTGAGAGTGCTATCACCTCAAAATAGTTTTGTAGCATCGCATTTTAGAGACTGGCTAGGCATAATGCTCTAAGAAAAAAATATTGCCCTCCAAGAGTTACTTGTTTATCCCAATTTTGAGGACAAAAAGTCAAATTTGTAGATGAAAGATCGGTCAAGCGAAAAATTGCATAAAAATGACCACAGGACTAATATAGTTGCTACGAATTCTGTTTGAGAGCAATTAAAAATAGTTTTCTATTTTGCCCACTCGTTCCCGTTGATCAGTTTTCTTCATTATACTTCATTGATAATACAAATGCTCTCCATTTTATATAGTTTCCATGTAAGTAATAAACCACGCACTTCAAGTTCCAATAGGTCGAACAGCTGTCTAACCGGAACTATGTTCTAGAAGTTCTTATATTAATCGCCAAAAGTTGACTCATGAACTTAAGCGTTTTCAACTCGGAAACTGGCGTTTTAACAATACGAGATAACTGCTATGAAGTCACTGCAAAGAACTGGCATTAATCGAAAACCGTGTGGCTGTCCAAGTTATTAGTCATCTTGGAAGTGAATTTAGCAGAGTATTATAAACTTACTCGATACACGCACTTCCTTGTTTATGGGAACTTAAAACACTCATGTGCACATTTTAAAATGCCGAAAGTCGGCAGTGCCAGAAGTTAGAATGCCAGAAGTTGCTACTTAGCCAGAAGATAACTTCTGTTGACTTTCGTCATTTTAAAACGAGCTTGTTTCGTGTTTAAAGCAATGGTTAAGTAACTCTGCAGAAGTCACTTCGAAATTCTGATGAATTCAATAGTTGTTAACATCTCAAACTGTTTCTCGGTTTTTCTCAAACGCCAGAAGTTCTCAATTACTTCAAGCAGAGTCCCTTAACCATTACTTAAAACACGCAATTTGCACGTTTTAAAATGACTAAAGTCAACGACATTCAACTTCTGCCTAAGTAGCAACTTCTGGCATTTTAACTTCTGGCACTGCAGACTTTCGTCATTTTAAAATGTGCACGTTTTTAAGCACGGTTACGTGACTCTGCAGAAGTCACTTCGAAGTTTTGCCCTAGCTTTTTGCCAGAAGCCCTCATTGACTTCAAAGAGAATCAATTAACCTACTGTTCTTTTTTGAGACCCTTGTAACATAATACCGTTAGGTCTTCGTTTGGGGTCTTTCACATTATAGCCAATGGTCCGCCCAAAATTTGCCCCCCCCACCCCCAAACCTAGTGGTCAGATAACCTATAGCCCCCCAATCATGGTACATATCATAATGTTGGGCTATAATGGGAAAAACCCTTAACTTTTTTATAATTTTTTTTAACATAAACCTGCGAATTACTTTAATAAATTGCTTTTATTTAGGATTATAATAGAAAAAATCTGAGGACAAAAACTTAGAATCATTTGTCTTTTCTTGACATCATGATAGATCTCACAGCTAAAGTTTAGCCTGTATTTGACCTGTAAAATTAACATAATTTCGAATAATTACAAAGCAAATAACTTCAAGGATTTAAACATGAAACTGTAAACAAAGTTCATACAAACAAAAACAATATTATTTTTATGATGAATATCCAGCAAAATTTTCAAAATGGCGCTTTGCTGCCATATTTGATATCTTTAATTTCAATAATTCTATTTTGCTCTAAAAATTCACAATCAATTCGCGTTCAACCTGTTAATAGAACAATTTCTGACGTTTCTAGTTTAGGTTCGACTGGCGTTGAAAGTAATTTTACTTCAGAACCGAACCTGCCGATAATTTCAGCAATAATTCACGGTCACAAAAGCCCGTTTCGCCCGTTTTATGCCAATATTTTGACAGTTGACGACCACGGTGATCACAAGAAATGTGGGGGTACAATAGTTAGAGCGGAGTGGATAGTCACGGCCGCAAAATGTGTCCATGGAATCCGATGTGAGAAAACAATTTTTCAAATTTCATTCAAAGTCAGTCACGATAGCAATTCTATTAAAACTATTTAAAAAAGATTTTCAACGTTTTATAGACTAAATTTTTGGCTATATTAAGTTGATAATTTGTCGCACGTATATAAATCTTGTTGTTGACCCTTAGTGAAAATTATAATTAAACAACCTAAAGAAATTCAAATGAAACATTTATTCATAATAAATATTGAATCATGATAACGAAATACACTTACATAATTATGCAATTATTGGTCCGACCCATTTTATTATAACAATTGTTTTTTTTCAGCTAATTTTCGCCCATCGATATATTCATCGTACATAGTTGTGAGTAGTGTCAATAGAAAGCTTGTAAGGCGTAGAATCTCAAATTAAGAATTTTTCAATTTTCGTTTCTAATGCAGAGCTATGGAGGATCAAACTTTTGTGAACATCAGCCTAATTTCCGTTGTGTTGTTAATTTTTTTTCGCAATGTTTTACGTTAAAGATAAAAGAAAGTTATCGAATTGCTTGTATCAACTGTTTCGGCAAAAATTTTGGCTAAATTCTACAGAGCATTTTCTTTACTTGATACTTGAAGTACTTGAAGGCGTTTAATCTGCATTTTTGTGCTCACTTGGTCCAGCTGGACCAGTACTGCAGACATGAAAACTGCTGTAACAATCTTCGTTTGCTCAGATTAGATCGTTTTCAGCCCCACTTTCCAGTAAAAAAACTCTGGATCTAAAATTTTTGCAGTATTTCGCTAATTTAAGTCCATATTTGTAAAAATGCATAATTTTTTGATATATTAAGATTTTCATTTCTCAGAAAAATTTTTCAAAAATTATTTGGAGCAATAATTGGTTTTAACAGCCGAGCAGCAATAGCAGGGTCAGTTTTGGTCTCATAGTTAATTTTTGCAATGAAGAAAGATTCGGATTGTATTTTGGGTCTGTCCTATTACAGGCGGTTCTAAATGTTTTTACAGGCAGGTCAATTTTGAATTATAGGTTTAATTTTTAACGGGATCCCATTCATGTTCAATTGAGTTCAAACGAATAAATATTATGTTTTCTGAGTAAATCTGATGGTTTTTCATGGCAATGAAAAAATATTCGGATTTTATTTTGGGTATGTCCTATTACAGGCAAATGTTTTTACAGGCAGGTCTGTTTTGAATTATGGGTTTAATTAATAGGAGATCCCGTTCACGTTCAAATGAGTTCAAACGAATAAAAATTATGTTTTCTGAGTAAATCTGATGTCTTTTTGATAGCTCCGACAAATTTGTTTGTAATTTTTTTTAACGATTTCGTGAGTTTTGCCAGCATTTGAGGTCCTAAATTTGACAGCTCTTTTGCAGTCCTAAAATTGAGATTAAAAAAATTTTTTTAATGGGTACGCCAACTAGTTTCCAATAAAATACGAATAATTGGTAGACAGTTAGCGTGGTGGAAACGTTGTCGGAACATTATGTGCGAACGCACATAACTGAGCCTCCTTATATATATATATATATATATATATAATATATATATATATATATATATAAATATATATATATATATATATATATATATATATATATATATGTATATATATATATATATATATATATATATGTAATTGTGCTTTTGAAGCATTTTATCAATATGAACTCGGGTTGCTCAACTATTATGCAGTATTACACAGGAAGGAAAATTAAAAGCATTTGTCCTAAAATTGTGCAAAATTAAAAATTCTGAGCTCCGGTTACTTTTTGAATTTTAAGCTCTATTCAGATTTTTGCATCCTAGTTTTTTCAGTTGTCTTTAATTGTTCGAAAATGAATTTTTGTAACCAACAGTTTGTCTTCAACTTCTTTAGTTTTTCGGGAACAAAAAGTTGGTCTCACTTAATATTAAGAAACAAATTTTGCAGCAAAACATGAATAGTTCATTACAACGCAAAATTCCTGCTATCAAATTTGATCGGGCGTTTAACTAAACTCAGTTTTATATTGTAAAGCATGGGAGTTACAGAAAATTTTTTCGAAGTTGAATTACATTCACAAAAGCTGGGCTAGTGATATTAAACATAACAGAATTCCGCGAGGACAAAAGCAGGCAAAGTCTTTTCCTATCTGCCTTTTCGGTGTAATGGTTTAGCTTGGGAACCTTTTCCCGCATATATCTTTCTTCATTACTTTTCTTTTTCCTGTGTTTTTCGTTTTAGATCCATTTAAAGCAGTCAAAAATAATGATTTGCTAAAGATAGGCGGCTAAAACAATTTTTACGTTTTAATTGTTTTAAATAGTCTTGCGATACAAAAGTCAAAGGCAGACTTTGAATCAATTTTTTTTCAACAAAAGGTCAATTTGTTATAGCTAGCGTTTCTAACTTTAAATTTGAAATTTTTGAAATAGAAACCATCCTAATGTCAAACAAACAAAATTAGTAATGAAAGCGCAAAATATCTGCATTGTTCATTTTATCAATAAATGATAAAATGCAATTGTTTTTAAAACCAGAGTCGAAAGTGTTTCAGACAATGAAGCCAACAGAGGAGGTCTAATGTCTTATAGATGGAATTTTATTATTTTGTCGTTAATATTATTTGTTTCTCTCTTTCAATTTTCCTATAGAGAACCTACAAAGTTAGCGTTGAGGTAAGGAGTTGAACAGTACGCTATTGTAAGCCTATTTTGAACGAACTCGTATACTTAAAGATATCGGGTTTCAATTTTATCTTAATTTTTTCGATCTCAATATCGCGCGGATTATCTTTTTATAATTAATACAAATAATATTCTCAATTCCCTTAAATGGTAATCGCTATTCAAAGACGACTATAAGGCGTGAGTGAAATTTGCTTTGAGACGCCCTTACCTGTGAATTAAGACCATAAACTGGATTTCGCTTACGAAGCCGAGTAATTTTACTGGCCTATTAATTGTGCCATTTTGTACAAAACAACGAAGTTACTAATGTACATAGTTTAAGATACATTACTAAAATTTCGGAAAAATTTTCCGAAATTTTTGGTAATTTTTTTGATTTTTTAGGGTTTACCCACACCAGCTGTTGAATTAGGATAATTTATATATTTTAATAAAACAAAAGGCAATCAAGGAAACAATGGTTTATTAAACATATAATTTAGAAAAAAATTTTGATGAAAATCCTTGAAAACAGAGCAAAATATTTCCTTTAGTATTTCAGTCTAATATTTTAGCTAGCAAGATTTGCCAAAAAAGATACAGCAGGAAGACATTTTCCTTTTTACTCGAGTGCTTAGATCATATTTTCAAGGGCGCGTTACTTATAACCTCTTTGTTGTAATTAGAGTCTGCTTTGATCATTTTAGTGTCGAGGATGTTTGTGATGGTGGGCGACTACACCCATCCGGATGATCTTAAAAGAGATCTAGTGACTGTTGCTAGGGTCATCGTGCACGAAAAGTTGGTATTAAGTCTTTTATACAAGAAGAGTTCACATAAAACATTTGAAAAAAATTTTTCAACATGAACAGATATTTTTAGGGGGAGGGGGCAATGTTTTGGTGAGAAAAAATGAAATCGCAGAAGAAAAGATCTCACCAAATTTAAAAAAGCGAGCAACGATAAACAGTTCCCTGCAACAAAAATTATTCTCAAATGGAATAAATTTTCTCTAAAAATGAGGAAAATAAAATCTCAAGCCAAATTTAAAAGAAGGTTAAAACAGTATCTGCTGATAAAATTTAAGCTTATACCATTCGAAAGAAAAATTAGTAACATCAGAAGTTATTTTAATGGGTGTCCTTTTTTCATCCCTATTCTTATAACCCTCTATATTTTAACCTTCGATTTTTTAACCCCTATGTCTTTTAACCCCGAAAAAATTTCACCCCTACTTGTTTCATCCGTTTTTAGTGCTTTCTATAATTAAGGATAAATAGGTTTCGATCAATTTTAATTAGTCTAAATGATAGAGATTAGTCGGGTGAAATGAATGAGGCGTGAATATACTTTTTCACTCCTCAATCATTTTACCCCGATTTTAGTCTCTTAATTAGTGGCTGATAATTTTCAGGAGAATAAAACCAACGACTCAATAGATAAAAGCAAAAACTATAACAATTAGCGAATTACTTTTCTCATTTAGTCACTAATGGGGCAAGTAGAAGCAATTGAAATAAGGATGGAACTCTAGAACATTTCTTGTTTCATTGCATTGGGAAATCAGCATGATTACTGCCAACTTTGAGTTTACAATTTCCTCAAAAAACATAAAAATTTTGATTGTGTAAGGACATGAGTTTTTGTTAAAAGAGTAGATAAGTTCGACGTTGCCTGGATTAGCTCGAAATACCAATGCTACATTTGCACAAGATGACCAACTTACTTGCGTAAACATTGAGCGCAATGCTGATGCGTCTGTTGTAAGGGCGGCCACACGAAACGTTATAAAAAAATCGAAAAACCTGATTGAAATTTAACACCCGCAGCAGCCGTAGCTTCCGCAATTGAACCAGCAACCGGCGTTCTCTCGACACGGTAAGCGTTGCCATCGAAACCCCATTTAAAACAAACATCGCCCCAATTGATGCCTTCCAAAAGCACCGCCCAGCTTCAACGTTATCGGACTGCTATTTCCATTTAACCATAACTTTTGTGAAAATAATTGGAAAATTTGAATTGAACAAGCAATCAATCTGGATATCAATCCGGAATTCAGAAAATTAAAATGAACAAAACGGTTAATTGTTTTTTGGTTTGCTCATTTTTTCTCAGAAAGTAGGTCTCAAGATTTAGCTTACATGATTTCAATTGAAAATTACCGGTTCTTCCGTCTTCTAGACGTGCATATTTTCGGAATTTTTTTGTTCAAATCAAAGTGCAACGTAAAAAAGGTCCAACGTGTCAAGTTTTCTTTTTCAATCAAAAGCATTGCGCTAAAAAAGCTGTCTCGTCATTAGTCATCGATGTCAATTGAAAAACGCAAGCTGTTTAAAACCGGACGCTTGAAGGTCAGTAGTTTTGTATTAATTAAGTACTTTGAATTTTAGCTTGGCTAATTGTTCTTATAGACGCAAAATTATATAAAAGTTTTTGGTGTCAACTCGTATTTTGGGTTGAACAAATTCCGGGGTTTATTGAGTAAGGGGTGGTTATATGCGGGTTTAAATTATAGGGGTTGAAAAAAATCGTGGTGAAGAGATATAGAACAATTTTTATGTTTAGCAGAATACAATTCCTCCTATTTTAAGTTAAAATTTTGAACTGGATATTTATAATGTAGAAACTCCATCAGATTTGTACATTTTAACCGACTGCTTATGAAAGAAGTTTACTTGTCAACTCGGCAAAAAATTTAGGAAGAACGAATGTTTTTTTAATGATAGTTGACTGAAGTTTGTTTCCTTATCATAAAACGTTTATTGTTTAATTGAAATAAAAAACTTTTGGTATAAAAGATATGAATCAGATTATTGAGCTCAATTTAGACAAAATTGTTCATTTCGCCTACTGTACAGTACGAAGGGAAATTTTCTTTAAACAAAGTGAGAAGTTGAAAGTTGTAGTCACACGTTTAAGTACAACATTATAAGTTGGCAATAACTTGGCAATAATTTACGTACCAATAATTTACATTGGCAATAATTTACGTACCAATAATTTACGTTGGCAATAATTTACGTACCAATAATTTTTAACTTTTTTTCTCAGGCAAAAAAGTATTTTTTGTTAGAAGGACGTTTTAACAAATAATAAATGAATATAATTATACTCTATTACTTGTCCGTATAGTCATTTAGAACTTTTTTATTTTTGAATATTTTATTAATTTTTGGTAATTTTCTTACGAAATCTTTGTTTTTCCAGAGCGTACCCTAGCTCATACAGACACGACATAGCCCTTCTCCGGCTAGTTCTCCCATTGAAACCAGAACTGGCATCTTTTGCCCTCCCTCTCTGCCGGGTCCCAGTGGCCATCAATTCCTGCAGTTATCTGGGTACTTGTGGCATGGGGGCTGTCAGCCCAGTTTACGACCTGGAACCAGCCAATCTAAGGGAAATTTATCTCACTGAGGCCAAAGGAGGGTTTTTACTCAACAGGTAGGTTTACCCCCCATTGTGCCCATTACACTATCACCCATCTTATATTTTATTGGGTAAAATTTCGGGTTTTGTTAGATTTTAAAAAAAAATTTTTTGAGCCGGGGAGACTTCTGACCATCTTTGAGCACACACATTTGTATCGTGCGCTCGAACTTTATTGTTCGGAAAAGCTTGCATTCAAGTGAATGAAAGTCTGGTCAGCAGTCAATTGTTAGAAAAAGGGGGATACAAGATAATAAAAAAAACAAATATAGGCAAAAATAGACCGAGCAAACGGTAAAATTACGCCCAGATCTCTACAAAAACAAAACCAAACAGGTGAAATACCTAAACGAAAAGAAGGACAAAAAACGACAAAAATGAAAGGTTATCTTTTTCTCAAGTTTTAAAGTCTCAATTCAACTCAAACTTGTTTTTTACTAAATAGAGAACTTCATTTGTAACGATTTGTTCACAATATATCATGCTGCAGCTCAAGGCTTTAATATTTGACCGAAAAACACCGAAAACGGTTGACATAGCTCTACTAGAAAACAATTGGTATATCTCCGGGTTTCTAAACACAATTTTGCGGGTTGTGGTGTTATGAAACAGATGTTTAATCGTATCGGGAAGTTGCTCGAAGCAAATAGTAATTAAAACAAAGACTTTCCTTTTCTTATTCGAAGAACCAGATTTTGATCAGGTCAAAATGTTCTTAAAATGAACGAAATTGTAGCCTCAGGCCACCACTCTGCTCTATTTAACAAATTTGACAATTTTTTTAAAAACAATTTGCACACGCGGAAAATTTAATATGTTAGGCTAATAGTTGTTCTTTTAATGACACCAAATGGAAAATTAATAAATAAATAAATACACATAAATATTTAATAGAATAAATCAAAAATCTTGCCGAAAGTTACACGTTGCGTGCACCTCCCCTTCGGCCGGAGCCTTAGGTATTTAGTCATCAGATATTTCGAAGAATGAATTCCAAGCCATGAAGACTTGCGTTGCGTAATATTTTTCTCCCCAAAAATGTTCCCATGTCTTCGGAAAAATGGAAGAAGGTTACGTTAGCCCAACTGTTTCTTCTGACAATTTTTGCTTCTTTGGAGAGCTTCCCAGAATAACATATGTTGTATCAAATTCAAAATGTCTCCCTCTAGAATTTGACTACAAAAATTCAAGAACTGTGCTTCCGGGTGTTAAACAGATTCTGGTACCATTTCAGGTTTGTTTGGTTTCTTCGGGCAAAATTTTCAATAATGGGTAGTTTTAGGATGGTTCTCGACAAAACTTTGAGACAAAATTTCTGCCCGTTTTTTGCCAAATTAATCATTTTCTTAAAATAAATTTTTTATAGTTATTTCATTACTCATGAAAATCTAAAAAATCCGCGAACTATAACTCAAAGAAATATAATTGAGCTAATCAAAACCAAAACAATTTTCTGTTTCAAAACTGATTAAAAAGTGAACTGAGCGCATCCATGAAATTCGAGAAAAACTCAGAAGAAAAAAAAACAGTTTTGAGAACATTTTCAGTTTGACAAAATTTTTCTTAACTTAGTGTTTGTTTTTGCTCAATAACAGAAACCAGCAAATAAAATGTCACAGGCAACGTCGTTTACATAGTCTGTTTATAAACTCCTTCTTTTATACTTCAAAATACTTAGACCTCCTAGCACTGAAAAGTACGCTGAAAGTCCTCTTAATTCAAATGATTAATTTATTTTCAATTTAAAAATAAAATAGGTGTTCCGTTTGTGCCCCCAAGCTTAGTGGGCGCATGATAAGTTTAAATCATTTTAGTTGTAAACACTCCAACTTTAAGTTGTTAAAACCTGCTAACCTGTTGATGCTAGTTATAGAGAAAACGTTTGTTTTAACTAATTAATTATTATTGACTTAGTCCTTTTAGCAAATTAGTGGGCGCATATTATTTTCACCACCCAAGACGCACGTGCCATATTTTTACATAATGATTTACCATGTAATGACACGTACTCTGTAACTGGGGGGAGCATATTGTACTGGGGGGGGGGCACAATCGGAAAAGATCCAAAATTTCTTTTAGGTGTCCCAAAAGCGTGATTTGCACAAAACGAACTGGAAATATCAATCACAACATCTGTCGGGGGGATGAGGGGGGTCCGTTGTACCAATTTTACCCCTCAAGCCATATGCCCCAATGTCTATACGGAGTTGCGAGTTATTATGGAAAGAGTGACAAGTCCAGGCAGAAGTGCAACGGGGGCAATTATTTCACAAGTGTGCCAGATCATTATTACTGGATATTGAATATGATTCATAGTAACTAACCCAAGTTGAAGGGCAAACAAAATATACAAAAGCAAAACTATTTCACAGTATTAACCATTTTTTCCTGATAGTGTAAAAGTTTTTGCTGAGAGTTTGGGTCTCCAACCCCCCACCCCCCCCCCCCACCTCCCCCAAGAAATTTTACTCCATCCATTACGGCATGCTTACGGTAATGGGGGTGGGGAAAGGCTCCATAAACTTATACTACCCGGGTCGAGGTTTTTGGGTAAATTTTCGTAAGAAATGCGGTGAATGCGGTGAATTTTCGTAAGAAATGCGGTGATTGCGGTGAATGCGGTGAAAAAAAATAATTCACCGCTTTTCACCGCATTTCTTACAAAAATTCACCACCAAATTCACCGCATTTCTTACAAAAATTCACCGCATAGACTATTATGGCAAATTAATGTAAGAAATGCGGTGAATGCGGTGAATGCGGTGAAAAAAAATAATTCACCGCTTTCTCTCAAGCGGTGAATTATTTTTTCTCACCGCTAGATGCGGTGAAAAAAAATAATTCACCACATTTCACCGCATTTCTTACAAAAATTCACCGCATATGGTTTCCAAAGTTTACTCAATCTGATTTAAATTCACAAGAAATAACAAACAAGTAAGTGACAGTTGGCGCAGTGGAATAAGCATTGGAAGGCATGCAGGAGGTCAGAGGTTCGAACCCGTGTAGGGACGATTCTTTTTTGTAAGAATACTGAGAACGCGGTGAAAAAAAATAATTCACCGCGATTCACCGCATTCACCGCAAAAAGATGTAAGAAATACGCGGTGAAAATTATTTTTTTTCACCGCATTTCACCGCATTTCTTACGAAAATTCACCGCCAAACCTCGACCCGGGTAGGAATGCATTAGTATACCTTATATGACCACTAAGCTGCGTGGGGGGGGGGGGGGGGGTGGGGGCTGTTCCATGTTCCACCAAACTGTCCTGAAAACATTTTCTCATTTGACAACTGGAAAAACTTTTGAATACAATAGAACAATAGAAAAAGTTGTACTATTTTTGATACTGGTTAGTTATTGAACTTAGTTAACTTTTTAGTTATAACATAAATACATTTTTAACTAAGTTGTTGAGAAAAATAAATGTGCGCAATGTGCTGAACAATTAAATGTCAATTATTTTAAAAATTTGTGTCGAGTCACACACTTTTCCAATTTTTATTAATATGACAGTGAACATACGTTCTTTTGACTATTCAAAATCTGAATAGACCTCTCTTGAATATTACGACGTCATCGAGAAGTTAGAATCTTTTCTCTGCAACTTTTTTCTCGTCGAATACTCTTCATATAGCTACAGCTACAAAAATGAGCCCGGGGAAAAGATAGTCTAATCCCAGGCGACCCTAGAAATATGCCGTGTAAAATTTCACAACTCCACCTATCTATTTCAACTTTCTCTGCAGAACTTGGGTGAACTTTTGTTGAGAATTAAAGTAGGGAAAAAAAATTTTAAATTTTATAGGGACTTTAAAAAGCACGGCCTTTACAATAAATAATTCCTAATTTGATTAGAAAGTTTTTTAGCTTGTCATTAAAAATGAAAACCCCGGGGGCGGGGTTAGTTCGACATTGCACAAAACTGTCCTAAAAATATTTTCTCATATGTCTACAGAAAAACCTTTGAGGACAATAGAAAAAATTGCGCTATTTTTGATTTTGGCTAAACTGTTGAGAAAAAAAATATGCGCATTGTTATTTTTTTGGCGTTAACTAATTAAATGTTTAGTGATTTTAAAAACTTTTTAATTTGACATTTAAAAAGTTAAAAACGTCTCTTAATTATTACGAACAAAACCATCGCGAAGTCGGACATTTTTTCAGATTTCTTATCTCGTAATATAGTCATCATATCGTAGCAGTTGTAAAAACAAAGAGTCGAGGAAAAGGTTATTCTAATCCCAGGCGACCTTAGAAATATGCCGTGCAAAATATCACTTACAACTTTCCCTATCTGTTTCAATTTTATCTGCTGAACTTGGGTTCAGTTATAATGTTTTTAAAATTTTATAGGGACTTTACAAAACGCTGCTTTGCAATAAATATATCCAAATTTGATTTGAAAAACCAGCAGAAAATTTTTTTTCCCTATCAACAAAATTGGAAAAATCGGTTAAATTTCTTAAACCGTCAGACAAAAAATGATTTTGCTTCATTCAAGCTGACCACCATTTCTAAATTGCGCAACATCAAACTCATGCTCAGAAAAGTAAAATAATTTTTTTAAAAGTAGCTGAAATATTGATAGAGGGAGCTCAACTCTTTGGATTTTTTTACACTTCGGTTACGTTATTAAATTAATTTTTTGCATTTTTCCATTTGTTTTTACGTCTATTTTAAAAGTCTCTCCGAGTTTTCAGGATTTTTGATATCAAAACGTAGTGATGACATGGAGCCAAAACGCGAGTAGTCTTCTGGCGTAAAATTTTTCATTATAAAAATAAATTAGAGTGAGAGAATGGTGTTTGAACAAAATTTTGTATTCTCGATTGATTGTAAATTTTTGTTCACGCACAGGACCCCGATTTCGGTTTTCACTGAGCCTTCGATGTTTTTATTGCTTTTTTGATACGTTTCCAAATTAATTCTTAGTCATTGTAGGTCTATTCTAGTTCAAATTCGTGATCAGACAATAACAATTTTTGAGGGTTATACGTTACATGAAAAACAAACGGGGGGACTTTGATTCTGGCTCAATTTCGGCCCAAACAATATGCCGAATTTTGTTGTCAGGGGCGTCAGTGTTAAACAATTAAACCTCTATTACTTTTAAAAATAGCACTTTTGAAATTTAAAAAGCTAAATAAACGTCTCAGGGTTTTGGCGACACGGTTGTCAGACAAAATCATCGCGAAGTCAGACATTTTTCCGGATTTCGTAATATAGTCATCATATAGTAAAAGTAGCGAGAAAAGAGTCGGGGGAAAAGATAGCTTAATCCCAGGCGATTCTAGAAATAAGCCGTGCAAAACTTCACTTTCAAAACCACCATTCTAAATCAACTTTATTTGTTGAAATTGGTCGAATTTTTGTTGGTAATTAAGGTAGCAAAAAATAATTTCGGAAAATCTATAGGAAAACAATGTTTTGCAATAAGTAATCCATACTGATTTTACAAAATCGGAAAATATTTTTTTTCAATTTATCAACCGAAATTGAAGAATCGGTCCAAATTTTGAGCCGTATGACCAAAAACTAATTGATATTATCCAAGTCAATCATTAGTTGTTACTTAGTTATATCCGTAATTGAGGGAGCTTATTTTGAACTTATTTGTTACAAATAGTTTTCATTATTATATTACTTTTGCAAATGTTTGCTCATTTTTAACGTCTTTTTTTTCAAAGGCCTCTTCATGGATTCTGATTGTTTTCAACGTTAAAAGGTAGTAATGACTTTAGTCACGCCAGCGCAACGAGTGGTTTTGTGTCGTAAAAATTTTTCACTCTAAAACTAAAATCAAATGAGAAACTGCTGTTCGAAGAAAAATTTGTTTTCTCGATCATCGTTTTCGTTCACATGCAGCAATTTTATTTCCTTTTTCACTGTTTTTATATGTGTGATCGCGATTTTTGTAAAACTTCTGAAACAATTTTCAGTCTTTTGTGGGTCTATTGCAGGTCAAAGTTTTGACTAGTCAAGGAAAATTTGGATCTTTTCAAATTCTGCCCCCAGTTTTGTAGAAGCATATTAATTGCTCTTCACAGACTACTGTACATTATTTTTACATAGATTTACATGAATTACTATGTCATGGCACGAGTTCTGTAGATAAAAGATGCATAACGTACTGAAGGAGCCACAAACTGAAATTCTCTGCATGGAAAAATCTAATACTCAGCCTTATTGTTGTGATAGGGCAAAGAAATATTGTCGTATTTTTTGCCTTTTCCCCCAACCTGCCAAGGTTTATTGGGTGACTATTATTTGCACCTCTCAACGCCCATGTCATATTTTTGCAACGAATGACTTGCTATTTGATGGCATGGATACTTCACTAGGGGGTGCATAAACTACTGCGTGGTCCGAAATGAAAAAAATCTAAACATTTTTTTGCACTTTTGTTCTTTTCTTGTGCATCTATGCTTTTACAATCCAAAAGATTTCGATTTTATATGTGATTTTTGTTTTTTTAGAAGTCTATTAGCATATTTATCTGTTTTTTTTTTTCGCGTCAATGAGAGGTCGAATCAGAACTGTGAGTTTAGTCGCGCATGTACATTTAAGAGAGCAAAAACGATGGGTTTTTAAAGTTCGAAGCGTGATTTTTTTTTAATTCAAGTAAAATGAGAAATCGGTCATTAGACAGATTTTCGGTTTTAGAGAGCAAATGTTTTTTTGTTAATTTGACTTCTTTTTTTTCTGGTTTTTCTCTAAAATTGATTAACTGTTTTTTTTTTACCTCATCGAAGGCTAATAATGGTATTTACAAATTATCCACTCTTTGTTATAACAAAATATCAAAGATTTTTTTGCCATATTTCTTGTGCTATTGGTAAGCCCCATTGACGAATGGTTTTCTTATGAGGCGTAATAGAATATATGTAAAAATTTTTGCTTGATGTCAAAATGTTTTTTTACTACTTTGTGACAACTTTTGAAAAAAAATGCAATCTTTGATGTCCAATTTCCAGCTCCTTTTTTGTCTGAACATTTTGTCTCATCAATCACAGTTCTCGTCTTTTGATAATGAGCAAAAAGAATGTACTCAACTTATGAGTTCAAAGATTTTTCATGACTTGACACTATTTGTTTTCAAGACCATTAGCGAACTTCTGAAATTTCTGTTTATTTTTGTAGTGTTTGTCGTAATATCACTCAATCGGATTATTATCAAAATCAATAAAAGGTCGTTAACAAGTATTCGAAAATCGATTGAGCTGTATAGCACATAATTGCTGAGCAAAAATTTGTTTTCAAATATGTTTAGGGAATTCTGGAGTTCTCGTCCCTTGTTCTTTCTGTTTTTCTGAAAGTCTCCTTAATAAAGGTAGAAGACGGTTGCTAAAAGGTCATGAAAAAATATAAATGTTGATTTGAGTTCATAGCGATGGGGTTTTAATTTTTTTTTCCGAAAATATTGTGAGCAGATCTTTTGTTTGTCTATTTTGCTGTTTTTCTTTAGTTAACTTTAGATTGAATGTTGTGTTCTTTTAAATGTTTCGTTCATTGAATGTTGCGTTCATTTGTTGTTTTTGAGTCCGTTTTTTCACCTACTGGAACTGCTTATGCTTCTTTTCCAGTAAAATTTATTTTTCGGGGGGGGGGGAGTTATTTCCCTTAATTAATTCAATCCTTTTGATGGTAACTTTATTTCGTTCGTCACATTTTTTGTTACGGCCATATGATTGCACGCTTACTTCACTTTTGAAACTTGATCAATCACTCATTCATTTAATTTCGAATGACTCCTATTATGACTTACCCGCTCTCAAATCAATTTTTGTTTTTTTAATTAATTCTCATCTGAGATTACTTAACTCTGATTGAAGGTTATTTGAGGGCAGCAATTATTAACAACACATAAAAATATAAGTTCTTGTAATGGAAAATACGATATATCAACTTTTAGAATTGCCATACGCATAATATCAGATTAGTTTTTGCAAAAAGAGTTTCTCTTCTCCTGTCTTTTTTTCTTTTTTTTTCAGTATTTTTGGGGGTGCTTGTCGACAAAGCTATTGCAGTTATTTTTTGTCAATCTGCAGCTATATCGGTCATTTTGACATCTTTTTGATTAACATTCACTTTTAAAGTCATTTCTGACCTAGAAGACAGCAAAAACAGAAAGCAAGTTATTCGGGATATTATTTCTTGTCCATGGAAAACGTGGAGCCCTTATTCGACGCTTAGACTAATTTTTGATTTGAACGATTACGTTTTAAGTAAAAAAATGAAAGCAAGACATTTCAGCGAAACTTCAAAACTGACAGTTTTTCTAGTTGAAAGCAAACTTAATGAAGATAAACATCTCAAGATAAAGTTTTCGGATCTTTTCAACTATTGCCCCCTTTTGCAAAAGGGTAGCTATTCTTGAATAGAATTTAAGCGAGCCATTTATTGACCAATAAGAGACGACTAATAACTTGCCACGCATGCACATACTATGTTAAATTGAAATGAATAAAATACGCCATAGTATGGCAACTAGCCGAACTGGAATACAAATCGAAAAGAATATCCGACTGGTGGGTCGCTGGGCGCGCTTCGCGGTTTCCGGATTACATCCCACAGCGCGTGAGAGGCATTGCCATGATCAGCGTTCCACAATTGCGCTTAAACTAATATTCGGCTATCTAAATTTAGGCCAAGTAA
Organism: Convolutriloba macropyga; assembly: GCF_964194025.1. Classification (NCBI taxonomy): domain Eukaryota; kingdom Metazoa; phylum Xenacoelomorpha; order Acoela; family Convolutidae; genus Convolutriloba; species Convolutriloba macropyga. The sequence continues at coordinate 55,098,228 of NC_134478.1, forward strand.
TATCGTGGTAAAGTATAGCACAGAAGGGGCGGCGATTCTCTAGGTACTAAGGGGGGGGGGAGGCAATTGTTTAAAAAAACCAAGTTTTCTGAAGAACTGGATACGAGTACAGTAAAATTGCTGAATGAGGAAAAAGTTGGGAGACATTCGCAGGCGAAAATGCATTTCTTTAATTGAATTATGCATTATTGCTATCCTAATGGGCCTAAAAATGCCCATTATATGAAGGAAACTTTTAAAACTGAGCATATTAGGAAGATATTTAGCTAAACTTGATGTGCTGAAAACGTATTAATTATCCCAATGTTTGTCAGAGCAGGTCGTTTGTAATTTATGGCAGAAAACTGTTCTTGGTTCAGAAAAATTTATTTTTCGGGGGGGGGGGGGGGGGGGAGTTATTTCCCTTAATTAATTCAGTCCTTTTGATGGTAATTTTATTTCGTTCGTCACAACTTTTGTTACGGCCATATGATTTCACGCTTACTTCACTTTTGATACTTGATCAATCACTCATTCATTTAATTTCGAATGACTCCCAGTATGACTTACCCGCTCTCGAATCAATTTTTGCTTTATTTAATTAATTCTCATCTGAGATTACTTAACTCTGATTGAAGGTTATTTGAGGGCAGCAAGTTTTAACAACACATAAAAATATAAGTTCTTGTAATGCAAATTACGATATATCAACTTTTAGAATTGTCATACGCATAATATCAGATTAATTTTTGCGAAAAGATGTTTCTCTTCTCCTGTCTATTTTTCAGTAACCTTGGGGGTGCTGGTCTACAAAGCTATTGCAGGTATTTTTTGTCAATCTGCAGCTATATCGATCATATTGACATCTTTTTGATTGAAATTCACTTTTCTGACCTGGAAGACACAGCGAAAACAGAAAACAAGATATTCGGGTTATTATTTTTCGTCCATGGAAAACGTGGAGCCCTTATTCGATGCTTAGACTATTTTTTGATTTGAACGATTACGCATTAAGTTAAAAAAATATGAAAGCAGGACATTTCAGCGAAACTTCAAATCTGACAGTTTTTCTCGTTGAAAGCAAACTTAATGAAGATAAACATCTAAAGATAAAGTTTTCGGATCTTTTCAACTATTACCCCTCTTTTGCAAAAGGGGGGCTATTCTTGATTAGAATTTAAGCGAGCCATTTATTAACCAATAAGAGACGACTAATAACTTTCAACGCATGCACATACTATGTTAAATAGAATTGAATAAAATACGCCATAGTATGGCAACTAGCCGAACCGGAATAAAAACCGAAAAGAATTTCCGACTGGTGGGTCGGTGGGCGCACTTCGCGGTTTCCGGATTACATCCCAAAGCGGTCCACAATTGCGCTTAAACTAATATTCGGCTATCTAAATTGTAGGCCGACTAATATCGTGGTAAAGTATAGCACAGAAGGGGTGGCGATTCTCTAGGTACCAAAGAGGGGGGGGGGGGGGGCAATTGTTGAAAAGATCCAAGTTTTCTGAAGAACTGGAAACGGGTACAGTAAAAGTGCTGAATGAGGAAAAAGTTGGGAGACATTCGGAGACGAAAATGCATTTCTGTGATTGAATTATGCATTATTGCTATCTTAATGGGCCTAAAAATGCCCATTACATGAAGGATTTTTTTATAACTGAGTATATTAGGAAGATATTTAGTTAAACTTGATGCGCTGAAAACGTTTTAATTATCCCAATGTTTGTCAGAGCAGGTCGTTCGTAATTTATGGCAGAAAGCTGTTCTTGGTTTAAATATAAAACGTGCGTGCTGAATCATGCGTCATGATAAAACACGACTACTATTACTCTGATGTTGTTTTTCTGAGAAATACCGGCAAAGGTGAGTCATTTGATTGTTTGATGAGTCGTACTGATTATGATTCCAAAAATGCCGTCAATACAATTGAGATGAATTAGGAAAAACTCCTGAGTTCAGATGTTTTTATTTCTTCTATTATGGTCAGTGTACAGGAACTTAACAACAGTTTATCAAATAACTCAATTATTAATAAGATTTCGCACAGTTGGGTATAATCAGTAGCTATAACTGGTCATTTTATTTAACATTTCATTGAAAATGTATAAATTATAATAAAAATGTTCTGAAAAGTTGGTTTAACAGTTCTCGCTCTTGTTTAATATCACATATACCCTCGAGCTATTGAAAAGTGACAACTGCCCCCTTTACAAATCGTTATCAATGCACAAACTTTAATAAGTTTATTCATTAACGGTTATTATAAAAAATTGTGGATCTTTTCCGTTTGTGCCCCCCCCCCCCCCCCCCACCCCCCAGTACGTTATGCTCCCCCCAGTGACAGAGCACGTGTCATTACATAGTAGATCATTATGTAAAAATACTGCACATGCGTCTGGGGGTTGCAAATAATATGCATCCACTAAGCTGGGGGGCACAAACGGAAAAGATCCAAAATTGTTTAATGAACGCTGAAGTCGTTTCTGCACTATTGCGTGTTTATTTAAAAGCAAAAAGCAATCCGTGCTAATACAAACTGAAAAAATTTCATATTTAGTTTAAATTTCGCAGACCCAACAGTTTTATTTGAAACAGCTCAGAGTTTTTTTAAGCGCCTGTTTGTTTTTTTTTTGTTTTGTTATATCATGGTATAGACTAACACGCCCAGATTACAGCTATCGTAAAAGTCGAAAACTGATTTTTTTTTAAAAAAATTAAATCCAGTAAAATGTAAATTAGGAAAATTACAAATTTTTTTCAACCGTGTTTTTTCAACCGTGTTCAAACTTACTTTTTTTCAATTTAAATTTTATTTGTGCTCAGACACCTAATTTAGGCAGCGTTTTGATTCTTGTGCTTCCTTTTTTCAATATGACTCCGTACATAACACAAAATCGAAATTTAGCAAAGATTGAAAAAATCGGAATGTTATCAATAAAGAGTTTGATTTAGTCATACTATGAACTAAATTTGTCTGATTCAGAGTGTGCTACATAAACCGAATGTAGCACACTGATTATTCTTGCGACTTTTCCTGGTTTAGATTCTTTATTTTTGTGTGAACTTGGTTTTATTCAAAACTGAACTTGTAAAACCAAGCGAGTCCAAAAAATTGCGTAGGCTCTCAGATCCCTAAGACATTGAGAAGAAGTTGATTCACGAAAATCAACACCCCATGAAGATGAAATTTTTTACGAAAATTGAAGAAAAATAGATGTTAAATTGCAAGATTAATGAAACTGTTCAAAATAGCATTTATCAGAAGTTATCTATGACCAGCAAAAGTATTGCGGATATCATTCGACGGGCAAATAAGAATTATGAATTGTAAATATGCCATTACTGAAAATTCATTCTTGTGCTATTCTAATAAAAAATTGAGGGGCAGGTCGTACATGAGTTAATAATTTGGTGCAGTACATTTTATTTGATGTTGTATTTAGTTCATCTTATTAACCTTCAACTATTCCTAGACATATTTCATGCGCAACTTCATTGTTTCTTTTCCGTTTGTTTTCAGTTTTGCTAATATAATCTCTGTTCATAATTTGTTCACTATATAACCAAATAAAGTGACTTCATTCTCTTCAGTTTTGTATCTCTCGCATAGTTGCTCAATTCAACTTTTTTCCGTCCTGTGTTTTTACTCAAGTAAATACAGTGAGATCAGTTTTGCTTCGCGACGCTCGCTGACAAATTTCATAGAGTGATTTTGCACCGCGTAAAGTAATCCCGCACAACAGACTCTAAGCCTAACGAATCATAACTACGGTTAAAAAACTCTAACGACCAACATAATTATTGTTACCCCGTCTTTTTCTGTATGTTTAGAGCAAGTCCGAACCTTCTTTTTGCCCCTTTCGCGCATTAGTTTTGTTGTCTTTTCTTGTTTTTTCGAGGGCCCGTGTTTTGTTCAAATGCCCGTGTTTAAATTACGACTGGATTTCCGGACAACTATATTGCAACGGTTTTGCAAGATTTTGACGCTTATCTGGTGAGACCCTTGATAGAATGCGAGGCTTATCTGGCTAATTTTCCGCATATGGGACACTTATTTTATAGCTGTCGGTAATAGAAGAGGGAAATAACAAGAACCAAAAGCACGAAGTTTGAGCGAAACCTCTAAACTGGTTGTTTTCAATGTTGAAAGCAAATTATTGCAGATAAAATTTTTCAAGATAAATTTTTTGAGAGGTTCGCAATAGATGTAAGGAAATTGCTGATTGCATTTCTGTAATCAAATTTTACCTAAGCGTCCAGTTAATGGGCCCAGGACGTCGATCTAATAGACAATTGTTGGAAATTCAGCACATTGAAAAGATATTCAGTTAAGACTAACGCGCTGAAAACGTATTATCCAGTGTGTGAGAGTGTTTGGTACGTAATTTATGACAAAAATGGAACCAAATTCGTTAACTTGTCCGCAATTCACTCTAATCTTGGCGCATTATGGAAGGAGTGATCTCGATAAGAATAATTTTTGTGTGGTTTATATCTTTCGTACTAATATTAAACATTTGCTTTCTTTTTCTCGGC